>NW_026576350.1:112500-116212 GCF_028641065.1 Leucoraja erinaceus
AGAGAGAGTGGGAGAGAGAGAGAAGGGGAGAGAAGGAGAAGAGTAGGGAGAGACAGGAGAGAGAGAGGGGAGGGAGGGGGGCAGAGAGGGGGGAGAGAGGGAGAAGGGGAGAGAGAGGGAGGAGGAGAGAGAAGGGGAGGAGAGGGGAGGGGGAGAGAGAGAGAGGGGAGAGAGAGAGAGAGAGAGAGAGAGAGAGAGAGAGAGAGAGAGAGAGAGAGAGAGAGAGAGAGAGAGGGAGGGAAGAGAGAGAGGGAGGGAGAGAGAGAGAGAGAGGGAAGGAGAGAAGGAGAGGCAGAGAGAGAGGTAGGGGGGGAGAGGCAGAAGAGAGAGAGAGGGGAGAGAGAAGAGGGGGAGGTTAACAAAAGGAGAGCAAAAGAGAAAAAAGGGAGAGAGGAAAGATAAAAAAAAATGAGAGTGGTGCAGTACAGAAGCAGGCCATTCGGCCCACACTGTCTGTACTGTACACGACACCAAGACTTTCGCCCCCCCCCCCCCAGAGCAGAGCTTTCCATCTGCCCCCACCCACCCACCCTGTGTGTGTAAAACGTGCCTGAAAAACCCCCTAGAATGGGGTGGGGCAAGGGGGAGAGGGGGGGGGAGGGGGAGGAGAGAGAGAGGAGGGGGGAGGGGGGTAGAGGAGAGGGGGGGTGGGGGGGAGTAGAGAGAGAGGAGAGAGGGAAAGGAGAGGGGGGGGGGGGGGAGAGGGGTAGAGAGAGGAGAGGAGAGGGGGGAGAGGAGGAGAGGAGGGGGGGGGAGAGAGGAGGGGGGGAGAGAGAGAGGGGAGGGAGTGGAGAGGGGGGAGGGAGAGAGAGAGAGGGGAGAGAGAGAGAGAGAGAGAGAGGGGGGGAGAGAGAGAGAGGGGAGGGGGTAGGAGAGAGGAGGAGGGGGTTAGAGTAGAGAGAGGAGAGAGGAGAGGGGGAGGGGGAGGAGAGGAGAAGAGGAGGTAGAGAGAGAGGGGAGGGGGGAGACCCCGGGTACTTCCTACCTCTGGGCCGTGTATTCCAGAGCCCCCACCTCCTTGCTGGCCTTGAGCAGGTCGAGGATCCCGGCCGCACTTCCCCCCCCCAGCCCCTCCACGGCCCCCTCCCCACCCCCGATGTCGATGTCAATGGCAGAGTCCTCGTCAGATGAGTCGTCCTCCTGGGAGTGAGAACAGGGGGGGGGGGAGAGGAGGAGGGGGAGAGGAGAGAGGAGGTGGAGAGGAACAAGAGGAGAGGAAAGGAGAGGAAAGGAAGGAGGGGAGAGGAGAGAGGGGAGAGAGGGGGATGGAGAGAGAGAGGGGGGGAGAGGAGAGAGAGTAGGTGGAGAGAGGAGAGGAGGCAGAGGAGAGGAGAGGGGGAGAGAGAAGGAGGGGGAGAGAGAGGAGGACAGGAGAGGAGAGGACAGGAGAGGACAGGAGAGGGAGGAGAGGGAAAGAGGAGGAGGGGGAGAGAGGAGAGGAGGGGGAGAGGAGGGGGAGAGAGAAGAGGAGAGGGGGAGAGGAGGGGGAGGGAGAGGAGGCAGAGAGGGAGAGGAGGAGAAGAGAGGAGAGGAGAGGGGAAGAGAGGAGAGGAGAGAAAGAGAGAAGGGGGAAGAGAAGAGAGGGGGAGAGAGGAGAGGGAGAGAGAGAGGTGGAGAGAGAGGAGAGGAGGCAGAGAGGAGAGGGAGGGGGGAGGAGAGGGGGAGAGGGGGAGAGAGGAGAGAGGGGGAGAGAGGAGAGGGGGGGAGGAAGTGAGGGGGAAGAGAGACGGAGGGTAGGGAGGGGAGGAGAGAGGAGAGGGGACAAGAGGAGAGGGGAGAGAGAGTAAAGAGAATTCTCACTGACATCCGAACAACTTAATTCTCTCTTTCTATAATTAATGCAACATCACACTAATAAATGCACAATCAGCAAAAAAGCATTAAATTAGTATCTAGATAATATTACGTACGCCCTAATCGTGCTAAATAAATGGGGTTGGTGCAACAGTAAACCAGGTACGCAGCAGTATAGTTTAGAGATACAGCGCGGAAACAGGCCCTTCAGCCCACCGAGTCCGTGCTGGCCAGCGATCCCCGCACGCTAACACTATCCCACACACACACACTGGGGACAATTTGCCATTTTCGCACCAAGCCACCGAACCTACAAACCCGCACGCACGTCTTTGGAGTGTGGGAGGAAACCGAAGATCTCGGAGAAAAACCCACGCAGGTCACGGGGAGAGAACGTGCAAACTCCGTACAGACAGCCGGCATTTATTTCAAGAGGGCTTGTGTACAAAAACAGGGATGCCACAAGGATTCCCAACTCTGGGTGAATGCATTTCGTTGTCTCTGTACTGTACACTGACAATGACAATTAAAATTGAATCTGAATCTGAATCTGAATCTGAAAAATTCCACAGATTCTCAACTCTCTGGGTGAAAAGACTTTTCCTCATCTCAGTTCCAAATAGCCGGCCCCTTATTCTTCAACTGTGTGGCCCCTGGTTCTGTACTCCCCCAACATCGGGAACATGTTTCCTGCCTCTAGCGTGTCCAAACCCTTAATAATCTTATATATGTTTCAATGAGATGCCCTCTCATCCTTCTAAACTCCACAGAGTGTACAAGCCCACAGCCGCTCCATTCTCTCAGCATATGACAGTCCCGCCATCCCGGGAATTAACCTGGTGAACCTACGCTGGGCTCCCTCAATAGCAAGAATGTCCTTCCTCAAATTAGGGGACCAAAACTGCACACAATACTCCAGGTGTGGTCTCACCAGGGCCCTGTACAACTGCAGAAGGACCTCTTTGCTCCTATACCCAACTCCTCATGTTATGAAGGCCAACAGGCCAAAACTGCACACAATACTCCAGGTGTGGTCTCACCAGGGCCCTGTACAACTGCAGAAGGACCTCTTTGCTCCTGTACTCGACTCCTCTTGTTATGAAGGCCAACAGGCCATTCATAGAAACACCGAAACATAGAAATTAGGTGCAGGAGTAGAGGCCATTCGGCCCTTCCAGCCTGCACCATTCGCCATTCAATATGATCATGGCTGATCATCCAACTCAGTATCCCGTACCTGCCTTCTCTCCATACCCTCTGATCCCTTTAGCCACAAGGGCCACATCTAACTCCCTCTTAAATGTAGCCAATGAACTGGCCTCGACTACCCTCTGTGGCAGAGAATTCCACAGATTCACCACTCTCTGTGTGAAAAAAGTTTTTCTCATCTCGGTCTTAAAAGATTTCCCCCTTATCCTTAAGCTGTGACCCCCTTGTCCTGGACTTCCCTAACATAGGGAACAATCTTCCTGCATCTAGCCTGTCCAACCCCTTAAGAATTTTGTAAGTTTCTATAAGATCCCCTCTCAAACTCCTAAAATTCGCTTTCTTCACTGCCTGCTGTACCTGCATGCTTACTTTCATAGACTGATGTACAAGGACCCCCAGATCCCCTTTTCCCAACTTGACGCCATTTAGATAGTAATCTGCCTTCCTGTTTTTGCTACCAAAGTGGATAACCTCACATTTATCCGCATTAAACTGCATCTGCCGCGCTTCTGCCCGCTCCCCCAACCTGTCGAAGTCACCCTGCATTCTCATAGCATAATCTGCACTGTAGTGGTGAAGAGGGAAGGGGAACAAGGTTTGCCGGAGAGATGGGATCCAGATTCCTTACCACAATGTCAAAGTCCACTTCACCGGGGCTCCCGCTGCGTGTCGGGTCGTTGCATTTGGTTTGGCCCGTGGCAGTCGATGC
>NW_026576351.1:0-116016 GCF_028641065.1 Leucoraja erinaceus
GCGTGGTAACCGAGCAGCGGGGTCGAAACCCCTCGGATAGTCGTGCATCGGCGGTTCACGCGGACAAATTCCTTGGCAGCTTCAAGTCCACCGACGACACCGGCGAGGGGTGGATTCCATACCTGCAGCGGTGGGGCGAGGCACCGTCGATGCTCGACCGCCACGTACGCATCCGCGGAAGCGCCTAGGTTCGGCCGCCTGTAACGCCGAATCGATCGGCTGCCAAAAAGGGCCGCCGCG
Source organism: Leucoraja erinaceus (assembly GCF_028641065.1). Classification (NCBI taxonomy): domain Eukaryota; kingdom Metazoa; phylum Chordata; class Chondrichthyes; order Rajiformes; family Rajidae; genus Leucoraja; species Leucoraja erinaceus. The sequence goes on from NW_026576351.1 coordinate 241, forward strand.
GGCCTACCCCACAATGCGCCCGCTGGACTGCAAAAATGGCCGCCGCGGCCGACTGGACGCGAACGCAACGCTGTAAACAGCGCTACCGTCCGGCTGGATGCTCGCTCCTCTGCAGCCCCCGACGGCCGACAAAAACAAGCGCACCACTTCGGATGGCGTCACTACAGCCTATGTTTAAGCCACCAGCTCATTACACTAAATTGGACAATTCGAACATTGGTTGTCCCGTCCTACACAGCTTGAATTTTGAGCCATAGAAAACTTTCGGCATCTGACCACTGTGGGGACTTTGATGTATGTTTGAGACACTGTAGTTTTTTAGTTTCATTGCATAGGGTAATCAGCACAATTAATCTTGATAAGGTTATAATTGACTCGTTGAATGTCCTATCCAGCTAATTCTAGCAAAGTTAAAACTATTCAATACACTCCGAAGAACCCGTAGACAAGAGATGCTCGTTGAGTCTTTACTGTATTCAACTGTGAAACTTTAAACCCCCCCCCATACAAGGCAGAAAGGGAAACCGATATTTAGTAAACGTTATACACTTGATTTATGGAAACATAAAACTGTGCTGCCACCACTAAATACCGTGTGTTATGTTCAGAAAACAGCCAGGGCAACATGAAACATTCTTAACTGTGTTAATAATAGCAATCCTGCTCAATAACGTATAAAGAGGCTGTTACACAAAACTAATTACTCACAGACAATGCGTCCAACAACTGGGTGCGGTGGGATGGCAGTAAAATGCACGCACAAGGAATTACAGTCTACAACCAGGCGGTACTCTCCCGGATGGGCTTCCTGGGTTTATGACAACTTCCTGCCTAACAGGAAAGGTAACTCAAAGCTGTAGGGACTTGAAACATCCAGCAGGTGGCAATAATACCTGTAAACAGAAAGTGGCCCAGCCCACTCCCCGCCTGGGGTCTCCCAGACCCCATGCAAATTTCCCATTTAACCCTCAGAGTCCTCGGGAGACAGGAGGAGAACCACTTCGGTGGTTGGGCGGACGTAGAGTTCTGGGACGGAACCGTGATCCGGGTCAGCTGGGATGTCATCCGTGGGAAACGAACCTCCACTGATGAGATGACGAAAACTGATGGATCTGTTGGATACGGCTGTGGACGTATGTGTAACCACCTTGACCCGTTTACAGATGTACCCCAGTACTACTTTGCTGTCCGTGTGGTAGATGATGTTGGCGTCCATCTCCTTCGCAATCGTCTCTGCGATCTTGACACAGCCAAGACCCCATGCGCACTATTCTAGTCTTGGAATAGTGAGCTCTGGCTGGGTTGCCAGCTTTGCTTTGCCAAAGACGAAACCACCTCCGTTATTCCGTCTTCGGTGATGACCCCGGATAGGCAACTGCGTATCTTGGCCTTGCCTGATGCCTTGCCGGATGCACAAATGTCCGAGAAACAGATTTAAGTTCCTGTTGTAGCATGCTCAACTTTGAGAATGTGGTGTAGGGCCTGGAATCTGTAGCATCTGTAGTAATTATGGAGCGCGCCCTCCACTTGGGTAGGTCTATGTGCTCCACCCAAGACCATACATCGCCAACAAACTACCCCATTCCAGATTTCAGTTTCTGGCAGTACCGTACGGGGCATTGTTGGGGGACCGTTAATTGGTTTCTTTCACTTTATGCACCTGCAGAATAGACTGTATAAATTTCCCAATAGGAGCAGTATTTTGGCGTTTGGGGTCAGTGGAGGAATCGCGTTGGCAATGCATCTGAGATGGATGTGGTGTTGAAGCGCAACGTTGGGAGTGGGGATCGTGGCACGGTTGTTATGTACTGATGCATTCTAGGAGTGGAGGAAGAGGGAAGAAATGTCTTCTCATCACACAGACTCCACCACGTAGCCGCAGGCTGTTCTAACTGCAGTCTGCTTGAGCCCGACACATGTTTTCAAGCGCTTTTGATTGCAACATGCGCCTTAATTTAGTTCAACAAAGAAACTGACTAGATTGCCCTTTAATCCCAAAGATATTGAAAAGATCAGATGTTGCAAGAGAGCAGTTGCTCTCTGCATCTAAGATGGCGTACATCCTGCGTGCACTCTTGACGAACGAAGTCCCTCTGGATAGACTGAGATGAGACATAAATTAGCGGATGCTCTCGCGCTGACCCCATCACCGCGCACACTCTGTGCATGTGGAGGTGATCTCCTGGTTTTACTGCTATCTTTTCCTCCCCGCCATGCTCGGATGCGGGGGGAGATGGCTCGGACGTCCAGGTCCAGGGGCTGGGCCTAGATGTAGAGCGGAGAGGTGTTCTGTCACTGTTGCACTCGGTACAAGTCACTCTGCGTACAGGTTCTTGGCGAAAGTGACTCTGTGGAGGAGCAGCAGCGGAAACAAATGTAATGTTCCTTAAGGAAGTGTTTTGCGGTCTCCAGGCTCTTTCTTGAAGGCTCTGACGGCTCTGCACTTCTTTAATGGATGAAATCTGGCATGAATGGGACACAGCTTGGATGGGTCACTGAAATTCTGTGTCTCAGGAGTTGTGGGGGATGCTTTGTTGTTCTATGTGGACGGAGTCGAGAGTTTTACCATGTCCTCTCTATGGTTTCTCTCTGGACTATGCTGAACGAGAGAGGCAAAGATTTGAAGCTGGATCCGTTCTGGTTTTTGCCTCCGCACGGATTTATGTTAGCAAACACTTTAAATGGGGGGGGGGAGAGAGATGCGGCGGCGGCGTTTATGATTGGATCCAAAATCTGTCCACTTTTTCCTGTATGTTATAAGGAAGCTTCTCAACAATCTTGCAACTCCCGTAGGTATCGAGGTAAGACAAACCCAGGTAGAATACCCATCAACCTTTGCCGCTTCGATTTCTGACAGAAGGTCCTCGAGCCCAACGTAGCTTGTATGGCTCTTTGATGGTGATCCTGGGAAAGATTTCAAACTGGTAAAGAGGGGCATGCTCAATTAGACTCAGTGTGAACCATAAGTTTCTCTGCGGCCTCTGCCAAGCCATCTTCAAACTGCTGTTGGATTCCTCATTTGACAGCCGTAATTCTGTTGCTGCTCCCGAGGATTCTTCCCAAGCCATTTTAGCAAAAGATCGAGCTCCTCTCCGGGTGAAAGGACTAGGCCTGCTATGGCGTTTTTGAAAGGAGGATCTCCAAGCCCAGTAATCCTAGGCTTGTTGTAAAGGCCGTCAATCCTGTTGTAACGAGCTGCTGCGGGGTAAGGTATCTGGCGAGGTCCATGGTGGTGGGATTGATATCGTTGGTGGCTTGAGGAGAGTTGATAGAGCCGCTGCGCAGGAAAGGTTGCCGTTGGCTTTCTATCCTCCAATTTATGCTCCACGTTTCCTTGCACCATTACTGGGATTGTGATGCCTATGGAAATGCACTGGCCAGATTAGATTTGGTCTCGGTGGAACGGGCGGCAATGGACACATTACTATGCCTACCACTCTCGATATCATAATCATTGACATGTTGGCTTGACTTTATGGCTGGCTGCGCTTATGACGTAGTCCAAAATACGGTCGTGATGGCTCTGGGTTTTGAGGTGAACAGGACTCGGTGATCTATCACGTGACCCTGTTTCGCTAATAAACCTGATTCTATGGCGTCGGCCTCTGCAAATGGCTGCTTTCATCTATTTTTCTTGCTCAAGGCCTCTAAGGTCGCCTGCATCCGCAACAGCCTCGACTGAATACGCGCAGCGTCGACCCTTCATAGTCTATCTCTCTCTGAGCGAATGCTGATCTGGCTTCGGCTGCTTTTGCTTTAGCCCGTGCTTTAAGGGCGGCCATGCTGGCACTGGAACACTGGCTGCAGAGCGGTGAGATCGACCGCTGAGAGACTTGGCTTCATTCTGTGAAACGTTGTCTTGGTTGCTTGTTGCCATGGCGTTGAGGTGTAGACGGACAATGTGATGATGTGAGCCACCTGTAGTACAGCTTGTTGTGTTGCTGTCGTGTCACTACTGGACTCGCTGAATGTCCCTATCCAGCTATCTAGCAAGTTAAACAGTTAATCCCAATAAAGACCCGTAGACACGAGATGTCGTTGATTCTTTACTGTATACAACTGTGAGACTGTAACATACAAGCAGAAAGGGAAACCGCATATTTAGTAACGTTATACACTTGAGATAGAAACATAAACTATGATGCCAACCACTAAAGCAGTGCTGTTATGTCACAAAAACAGCGGGCACATGAAAACATTCTTAACTGTGGTAATATAGCAATCCTGCACAATAACGTATAAGAGATGCTGTTTACACAACATAATTACTCACAGACAATGCGTCTAACAAACTGGTGCGGTGGGATGGCAGTAGTAAATTACGCACAGGAATTACAGTCTATACCATGCGGTACTCTCCCTGGGTGGGTCTCCTGGTTTATGACAACTTCCTGCCTAACAGGAAAGGTAACTCAAAGCTGTGGGAATGAGCATCCAGCAGGTGGCATTAATACCTGTAAACAGAAAGTGGACCAGCAACAATATTAGTTTATTGATATTTCTGTGTTGTGTATTTGCATTGTTGCCGACGTCTTTCCTCAGGATACGATCCATGCTGGTCGACGTGATTGATCTGTACCTCGTCCGTTCTGTGGCTTTTACGTTGGTCTCCTTGCCACCCATCAATATTACTCGGATGGCACAACAGCCGGTGGGTCGACTGCGCCCGGGGCCGCTGTCGTTCGGACGTGCGATGGCGTCAATGGCTCGGGCGGGCATGGCTAGTATCTGAGGAGACCTATGTATTGCCATCAAAAAGGCAAAAACAGGGACCTGCTCCAAGCTGGAGGATGAGACAGATGTTCGGCAGCTTGTGGCGGAGCCTGAAAGCAATCACCTCCTACAAGGCAAAATGAAGAGGTTGCTCGAATGTCGGTGAAACATCACTCCCTAATGAGTCAATGCGCACAGCTTTGATGAGAGAGACACTATGTGCCTTCTCGAGCCCCCATTCGCAGTGATGGTATTTCAGTCCTCAGTTCACAGAGGCCGTCATCAGAAACGTCGTCAGAGCGGCGAGCCCTCGAAACGCGCCTGGACCTGATGGTATTCCAGTTCGTGTTCTAAAAACCTGTGTGGGACCAACTGGCTGGAGTTTTTACGGACATGTTCAACCTCTCAATTCTGAGGTCTGATGTTCCCACCTGCTATAAAAGGGCATCAATTATACCGGTGCCCAAGAAGAACACAGTGTGACGTGCCGCAACGCCATCGACCAGTGGCACTAACGTCGGAGGTGATGAAATGTTTTGAGAGGTTGATCATGGCGCAAATCAACTCCTACCTTGACAAAAACCTGGACCAGTTAGCCTACCGCCACAACAAGATCAACGGTGGAGGCGATCTCGCTGGCTCTCCTCTCCGTTCTGGACCACTTGGACAACAACAACTCATATGCCAGGCTGATAGTCATTGATTACAGCTCGTCATTTAATACAATCATCCCTCCAAGCTCGTTAACAAAGCTCTCAGATCTGGGTCTTGCGCGCATCTCTCTGCAATTGGATCCTCGACTTTCCTAATTCACATACCACAGTCTGTTCGTATTGGTGGAAATGTGTCAGCCTCGATAACAATCAGCACAGGAGCACCTCAAGGCTGCGTGCTCAGTCCCCTGCTGTACTCACTCTATACTCATGACTGTGTAGCTGGTCATAGTGCGAACTCTATCATCAAGTTAGCGCACAAACACCATTGTTGTGGGAACGTATCACTGATGGCGGCGAGTCAGAGTATAGAAGAGAGATCGACCGACTGACCAAATGGTGCCAGCACAATAACCTGGCCCTCAACACCAGCAAAACCAAGGAACTGATTGTGGACTTTGGAAGGAGTGGGATGGGGACCCACGGTCCCGTTTACATCAACCGGTTGCATCGTGGATTGGTTCGGCAACTGAGAGCCCAGGAGCGGAAAAAAAAATCGACTACAAAACGTAGTAAACACTGCCCCATCGTCTCTGAACCTCCATTCCATGGAGGGGATCTATCGCAGTCGCTGCCTCAAAAAGGCTGGCAGCATCATCAAGGACCCACCACCATCCTGGCCACTCACTCATCTCCCCGCTGCCGTCTGCTAGAAGGTACAGGAGCCTGAAGACTACAACGTCCAGGTTCATGAACAGCTTCTTCTCCACAGCCATCAGGCCATTAAACTCAATTGTAACAAATCTCTGAACATTAACATGCCATTATCTGTTTATTTGCATTGTATCTGCTTATTTATTGATGTGTGTATATGTTTATATAATGGTATATGGACTCACTGATATGTTCTGTATTCATGCCTACTATATTCTGTTGTGCTGAAGCAAAGCAAGAATTTCATTGTCATATCTGGGACACATGACAATAACTCTCTCGATTGACGACGAGATTCAACGGTGGCGCGAGACTAAACGCGCTGCCGACCTCGGTGAGAAATGCTAGGCTCAGCGATATAAGGGTCAGCGCCGCCCGCGGCTGGAAAGTCCTGCGCCAGTGGTGGAATCCAGTACTGCGCCGCCGCTGCTGAAGCTCGCTAACATGGAGGGAGAACGAGGCAGCGTCAATTCCGTGGCTGAGTCTACGTATTGATGTTCGCTCTCCCTTTCGCTGGGTTCAAGACACGCCTCCCTCAGGGAGGCAGATGTGATCGCTGCATCCCTGGCGCTTTATCATTGCAGTTTTTATGACGAGACCAGCGAGGCTAAATTTAATATATTTTCTACGTAAAATAAGTTACTGGGACTATGGAAGGCGAGGACATGGAACGAAGGGGTCTACAAACATTACATTTGTGACATACAGAGAGATAGTAACAGGAACACGCTTATTGCCCGCGCTCCACCCAGTTCCTGAGCGTTTCCGCAATCAGGGGGAAGGCTCCGCATATCGCTGCCTCATCTCTCGTCTCCCCGTTTTTGCAGCGGAGCTCCGCAATTTGGAGATTTTTACTATAAAAATGACTGGATCCATACAGAAATGATATTTATAACACAGATCACTGGCAAATCTTTATATTTATATTATTATTATTTTTTTTTTTTAACACTTTTCGTAACATCTATTTTCATTGGTGTATGACAGATGAAGCTCTGCTCCCCTGCCTCCACTGACCGCACGTCCCTGGTCCCGACCCACAGCTGGAGCCGCCCTGGACCACACTTGCGCACGTTCCGATAGAAGGTGAGCGTGCTCCATCCCTTTTTGTCGACTGCCTGTAAGTTTACGAGTCAGACTGCCGCGTTTTGTCGGCCTGCTCGTTTTTCTGCCTCCGGCTCGACGGGGGTTCTGTGGCGGCCCATTTACTCATCTCCCTCTTCCTCTCTCTCTCACTTCGAGCTGACCAGCTCTCTTCCCTCTTCGGGTGAGTGTCCTGCCATCTCAGCAAGAGCTCAACTCGAGCCCACGTGGCAACAGACCCGCGGCAGGCAACAACAACTTTGTGTTAGGAGACCAACGTGCATAGATTTCGAGCCTATCATGCCTGAATAAAGTAAACCGTTTATTCACGACGTTTGGTGCCTCTACAACACAAGACTTGTGCAGACCATGTTTACGTCAGTCCATCACCAGCAGTTTCCCCTCTTTACCCCGTGGAATATCCCACTTCACTTCCCCTCCAATCCGGTCTGGCAATTGCCCCGCCGGAAGGAATGATATGTGCAATATAGCCATGCAGAAGAGATGCAGGAATATCATGCCCATTCCGGTCTTCAACTATTCCCCTGTACTATTTACGTCACCTCTCTCCCATTTCGTGATCACAGTAACTCCCTCACAGGGGCAGACAAGGGACGTGCTGCTGTATTGCGGCGCGATGGCCGCTACTGCGCTGGGGCAAAGGGCCAGTTCTCAGACACTCCCTCCTACCTATTCGTGGACCATGTTCCCGCAGAAGAGCACCAGGCCATAATATCACGACCATTACTGATTATATCACTTCTTGCTGTCTGCCTTCCACAGATTTATTCTTTTTCTTTTTTTTTTCCAGCCCAGCACAACCCGGGTTTATCTTTTCCCAAAATCCAAAACAAAAATTCATAAACAATGGCAGACCCACTGTTTCTTCCTGCTCCTGCCCCAGTGAAATTGTATCCACGTACCTCGACTGCACTATATTCCCCTGGTCAAATCTTTTCCGTCCTACGTCCAAGCTATCTCTCACGCCCTTCGCCTCATTGATGACTTCCACTTTTCGAAAAACTTAACAGCCGAACGCGCTGACCGATTGCGCCACGGAGACAAACTGACAGAGCGGCAAGAAATGATGCATTCCCGGGTTGGGAATGGGTGGCCTGGGACATAGCTGGGAAACGGCTTTTCACAAACGGCACCAATGATTTTGGCCCGAGAATCGTATTTTTTCCCAAATAAACTTTATTGAGGAAAATGACAACAAATGATATACAAACAGTGCAAGCAACGTTCCGACATTTGCGGCGTTTATACAGACATTCATCGGCGTATATTCCGCTCCTGTTCATAATCTCATCTGATATCGAGTCCCCCTCATCACTCACGTGTCCAGCTTATCACGGACATCATCAACCAGGAAATCGCGGAATCACTCAGCCTCCTGTGTACAGATGGCGCGAGTGCAGCATCGACCCCCCAGGTTTGAGCAGTGAGGAGCGGTTAAGGAACGTGTGTCGACATTCTTTGACGTTCAGTGGATGAGTGTTGAATCATCGCGCAGTGCACACTCTGGGCCGCAAGACATCGGGGTCGGAGCCATGAGGCAAATTTACAGATCAGTAATGAAGCCATTTTTACTTGTCTCCGCAGATAATCCACCGACCTTTTCAGTGTAACCAAAAGCTTTGCTGTATTGTCACTTTTTCCCATACTTATTTCCGCGGATTATTCATTCAGGCAGCACCCAATCACCACTCCTTCAAAATTGCGTGCAACTCAGTATCGCATGGCGGACTGCTACTGCCATAGTCCTCAAGATTCGCAACTGCGCTGGGAGACCCCAATGCATTTCATGTCGATCGCCTTACTCGGCCCACGTCTACCGCGCTCGACCAAGGGCATATTGCAGTGGATGTGATCTGCATGTCCTAAGAGGGACGTGGACAGTATTGATCCCAGACTCGGGGAAGCACGACTGTCGTGACCTAACGCTAGAACGTGCCGGAAACATGCAATCATGCAAGGCGGGGACAGGCTCCCTGCTTCAGACTCTGCGTTCCCTGCGGTGAGAGAGTTCCCGTCGGTCTGCCAGTGACGGGGCTTCAGGATACTGCCTTCATAACAAGAGGATTTCAGTATAATAGTAAATAAGTTCTTCTGCAGTTGTATAGGGCTCTGGTGAGACCAGATCTGAAGTATTTTGTACAGTTTTGGTCTCCTAATTTGAGGTAGGACATCCTTGTGATTGCGTCAGTGCAGCGTAGGTTCACGAGATTGATCCCGGGGATGGCGGGACTTCATATGAGCAAAGATTGAAAAGACTAGACTTGTATTCACTGGAATTTAGAAGGATGAGGGAGGATCTTTTAGAAACATATAAAATTATCCCCGTTATTATTCGCCCTTGCTTTTGCACCACTAGCAGAAAGTGTTAGAGCACATCTAGACATTTTTAAATTGATAATATTGTCAGTTATTATTACATTGTCTCCAATACTTTTTGCCTTTTTCTTCATTTTTTTTTTAAACTAGATAGAACTAAAGAGATAGATGAAGTAAAGGAAGAAAAGAAAGGAAAGAAAAACAAAAACAAAAAAAAAAAAAAAAAAAAAAAAAAAAAAAAAAAAAAAAGGGAAAGAGATAGTTAAAGAAGAATGGAAAAATTTATTAAAAAAAAAAAAAAACATCGTTCGAGATATGTTCGTACATTTCAGAGTGTAGCATTTCATCCAATCTTTAGCCCGAGTGCTAGTCAGGTTCCTGTGCTGAACTATTCTGACCCTTTAAGTAATCAATAAAAGGAGACCATGTTCCAACGAATAATTCCTGTTTGTCCAACAGGGAAAATCTGATTCTTTCCACGTTTAAGGTCTCCGTCATTTCTATAATCCACATTTTGATTGTGGGGGCCGTAGGGCCTTTCCAAAATTTTAGAATTAATTTTTTTCCTGTTATTAAACTATAATCAATAAAGTTTCTTTGTGTTATTCTAAATGTTTGATTTACTTCTAATATTCCGAGTATTATTAATTTTGGATTTGGTTCCAATTGTGTGTTGGTTACTTTGGATATTATACTAAAAATATTTGACCAGAATTTTTTAATTTTTGTACAGTTTGCAAACATATGCGATAATGTAGCTTCTAAATGTTGACATTTATCACATATAGGTGAGATATGTTGAAAAAATGTATGTAATTTTGTTTTTGAGTAATGTAACCTATGTATTACTTTAAATTGTATTAGAGAATGTCTGGCGTTTAGTGAACACTGATGTATGTGTTGTAAACTTTCTTCCCAAGTGTCTTTCGTTATTACTTGATTTAATTCTTTTTCCCATGTTTGTCTGTGTAAGTCCGTCGAAGGAATGTCACTGTCTAATAAGATATTATATATATAAGATATTAATTTTTCTGTATTAGGATGTTTGTTCCAACATTCATCAAGAATTTCTGAGTTTCTAATTCGAAAATTTTGAGAATTCGATTTTACATAATCTCTAAGTTGAAGATATCTGAAATAATCATTTCCTCGAAGTCCATAAGTCTGTTGCAACTCCTGAAATGTCAGAAAGGTGCCTTCCTTGTAAAGTTGTCCCATATTTTTAATTCCATAATTCTTCCATTGTGTAAAACCCCCGTCTAACCATGAAGGCTTAAACAAAGGATTATTCACAATTGGAAGAAAAAGTGATAAGTTATCTAATTTTAATGTCTTTTTTAATTGTTTCCAAATTCTTATAGCACTAAATATTATAGGGTTTTCCCTATAAATTTTTTTGTTTAATTTAGACGTAGCAAATAATATCGAACCAATATCAAAAGGTAGACAATCTTCCTTTTCCATTTTTAACCAGTCTGGTTGCTGGTCTATTTCTTCCAACCAGAAATTCATATTTTTAATATTAACTGCCCAGAAATAAAACAAAAAGTTAGGTAAAACCAAGCCTCCATTACTTTTTGATTTACACAGGTGTCTTTTGTTTATCCTGTGATTCTTATAATCCCAGATAAAATCATTAACAATAGAGTCCAATTTTTTAAAAAAGTTTTTTGCCAGGTATATCGGAATCGTCTGAAAAAGGTATAATATTTGCGGTAAAAAAATCATTTTTATGGCATTAATTTTGCCAACCATTGAAATAGGTAGTGTTTTCCAGTATTGGATATTCTTATGTAGTTTATTCAATAATGGGGGGAAATTTGCTTTAAATAATGATGTATATATCTTAGTTACATAAATACCTAGATATTTAAATTTTTCATTTACTACTTTAAATGGAAATTGTTGTATTATCTGTTTGTTATGTTCCCTTATTGGCATAATTTCACTTTTATTCCAATTTATTCTGTATCCTGAAAGTGCACCGAATTGGTTTATTAGCTTTAATAAGTTTGGGATACTAATTTCTGGTTTTGTAATGTAAATTAATACGTCATCTGCGTATAGAGAAATTTTATTCACTGTGTCCTTAGTGTTATACCCGTGTATTTCCGGATGCCCCCTAATTCTTTCTGCCAGTGGCTCAATAGCAAGTGCAAATAATAATGGAGATAACGGGCATCCTTGTCTACAACCTCTAGATAGACTAAATTTAGATGACAACCTTTGGTTAGTAAGTATTCTAGCCGTGGGATTTGTATATAACAGTTTTATCCATGTACAAAATTTCTCCCCTAGCTGCATCTTTTCCATCACCGAAAATAAATAAGGCCATTCGACCTGATCAAATGCTTTTTCAGCGTCAAGTGAGATTATTGCTAGATCTTCATTAATAATTCTCTTGGAATATATAATATTAAATAATCTTCTTAGATTATAATATGAATACCGTTTCTGAATAAAGCCTGTTTGGTCAGGGTGTATTAATTTATTCATCACTGTACTTAATCTATGCGCTAGTATTTTAGTTAATATTTTCTGGTCTGTATTCAGAAGTGCAATTGCTCTGTATGATCCCGGGTCTTCCGGATCTTTATCAGCTTTAGGAATAAGTGTTATTATAGATTCATTTAAAGTGTCTGGAAGTTTCTGTTGAGTATAGATATACTCATACAGTCTTTGTAAACGTGGGCAAAGCAAATCATAAAATTTTTTGTAAAATTCGGAACCTAAACCATCTGGTCCTACTGCTTTACCATTTTTTAGAGAGCCAATAGACTCCTCAATATCCTTTATCGTAATCTCCCTTTCTAATAGTTCTCTATCGTTTGAATCTAAACCTTTTAGATTACATTTTATTAAAAAATCTGCTATTCCTTCTGATTGTGCTACGGTTTTAGTTGAATAAAGGTTATGATAGTATTGGAGAAATCTATCATTTATATCCTTGGGCATTTTTAATAATTCTCCTGTCTCTGTTCTAATTTTATGAATTATTTTTTCCCCTTCCATTTTTCGTAACTGGCGTGCTAATAATTTTTGTGGTTTGTCTCCAAATTCAAAATGTAATTGTTTGGTTTTTTGATAAAGTTTTATTACTTGTTCTGAATACATTTTATTTAATTTATATTTCAATACAGCAATTTTATTATGTTTTAACGTAGATGGTATTCTCGCATTTTCTATATCTAGTTGCTTGATTTCACTTTCCAGTGCTTGTTGTTTAATCCTGTTTTCTTTATTATAAAATGCTTGGGCAGAAATTAATGTACCTCGAACATACGCTTTGAACGTTTCCCACATAAGAGAAATAGGTGTGTCAGGGTTGTCATTTACCTCAAAAAATATTTGAATCTGTTTAATAATATATTCCTGGCATGATCTTTCGTTCAAAATTTGTGGGTTAAATCTCCAATATGCTTGTTTCTCGGACATTCCATTTCATTTAATCATGAATGTTACCGGTGCGTGATCTGAGATTATAATGTTATGGTATTTTGAATTATAAGTAAATGGGATAAACGTAGAGTCAACTAAAAAATAATCTATTCTTGAGTATGTTTTGTGTACTGGTGAGTAAAATGAATATTCCCGTCCGGTTGGGTTTTCTATTCTCCAGACATCCTTAATATTAGTGGTATTAATAAATGAATTTAAAAATACACTTGATTGAGATGTTGCTTTTTTTTGCCTTGATGATCTATCTAAGTATGAGTCTAATGTACAATTGAAGTCTCCTCCAATTATTAATTTATATTGTGTAAATTCAGGAATTTTATTAAATGTTTTGTTAAAAAAAGTGGGGTTATCGAAATTAGGCCCATAAACATTAAGAAGGATCACTTTTTCTCCATTTAACTCTCCAACTAATATAATATATCTACCATCAATATCCACTATTGTTGAAGAGATCGTAAAAGGTATTCCTTTACGAATTACTATTGCAACTCCTCTGGACTTGTGGGAAAAAGAGGAATGATATGATTCAGCGATCCACTTAGCTTTAAGTCTATGTTGAGATTCCTTTTTAAGGTGTGTTTCTTGAAGAAATATTATATCTGTTTTGATTAAATTTAGGTGTGCCAAAACTTTACTTCTCTTAATTGGTTCATTGATTCCCTTGACATTCCAACTACAAAATGTTATTCCCTGACCCCTTCTTGTCATGTTAGCATCTTGCATATTGCTTCTAAGGTGGTCTATAACCGAGCAGAAGGTACAACACATAGAACCTGACCCTGCTCCCGAACCTCAAATAGATGAATTTAAAATCGATTACATCGTTCTTCCGATCACATCTCCTTGTATTAGTTAGTCTTATTTTTCATTCAAACATTAAGTTATAAAAATATTTAAAGTGAGAAAAGTGATAGAGTTGGTTAGTGTAGGGTGAAGGAAAAAGAACTACATCTACAATTAGTGTAGTTAGTGATAGCCACACTAACGTGGCTAGAATTCTAAAGACTTCCGTAGCCTTTGTAAAAAAAAAAAATTCCCAGCTCCGTGCCCGAAGAAGAGAAAAAAAAAAAAATTATTTCTAACATTCAATCAACTTCTTTGGGAGTAACAAACTTATTTACCTAGCCATACATACACACACACAATATATATACACATATATATATATATATATATATATATATATACCCATATGCATACATATATAAACACGTAACCCTGCAGAAAGGTTCAAGAACAGCAAAATAATTTTAAATTGAAAAATAAAGCAAAAAAAAAAAAAAAAAACGTCAAACTTTATTATGATATAGGTTAATTTACCTCTTACATATCTTCCTATATAATATAAGTATGTAATTCATTTCTACGTTAATCGAAGACTATTAATTATTGATCATTGTTATCAATCATATACAGTATTAACTTTTTATAAGAAATGTTAATGTTAATAATTTTAGTGGAAATATGGATATTTAATAAGTATTAGTTGTTACCTATATAGTTAGATATGAATATACATATGATACTAATGATTAGTAAACAAAAAAGCCAAAACAAAAAGAGAAAAAACCCCCAAAAGATCACAGTTTTATCCAATGTCTTCCATCGATTTCGGTTTCCAAGTGTCTTTAAAGCTCTTGAAAGAATTTTAAAGGTCCTTTTAGATCTGGCGGTCATGTTAGTCCTTGACTCCTAAGGAGTAATGTAGATTCTTCAGTCTGTGGTCATGTTACCGACTTCTTTGGCATATTCCAGTGCTTTTTCGTGGTCTGTAAAAAAGAGCTCCTTGGACTTGTAGGTGACTCTTAGCCTTGCGGGATAAAGCAAGCTGTATCTCAAATCAGGTACATTCTTCAATATTCTTTTTGTCTCAGTGAACAGCCCTCTTTTCTTGAAGACCTCTGCCGGGTAATCTCGGTAAATGCTAAATCTCACACCTTCAAAGAGAAGTTGACCGCTCCGAACAATTTTCTTCATTATATCATCAAATTCATGATCCTGTTGGACTTTTACGATAATTTGTCTTGGATGGGCATCATCTTGTGTACGACGTCGCTGCGCTCTATGGGCTCGACCGAGTAAGGGTTTGTGATCCAATTTTAAGGCTTTTTGTAGTAGGTCTGCCACAAAATCCCGAGTGCCCATTTCCCTCTCACTTCCTTCTTTCACCCCTACAATTCTTAGATTCTTACGTCTTTGACGCCCCTCCAAATCAGTACATTTATCATTTAATTTGATCACCATATTGGAGAGGCGTTGGTTTTCAGTAAGGAGCCGACTTACGGTTTCCGCACTTGTCGTCGCCCATTTCTCAAGTTCGGTTATCGCTATTCTGTGTTGATCAAGTTCGTGACGAATGGGGTCCACCTCCGTTTTAACCTTCATTTCCACCGAAACGAGCCTGGCTTCCAGCACTTCCATCTGATCTTTGACCTCTTCCTCCCTCGTCCTCTTCCAGATTTCCAGCATTTGTTGAACTGTAGCATGCATTTCTGCTTTAAAAATCTACTTTAAAGGCGTCAAGTACCTTTTTAAAATTCTCTCCAAAAGTCTTCATTTCCTTCCGCAATTGCTATACCTTTTTCTATCAATTCCTATATATCTCCCCAAAAAAATATTCAAGGAAGTTGATTCTATAGTGACAAGTTTTATTTGGGGTTATAAAAACCATAGATCCATTTATTATTTTATCATTTAAAAATAAATTGGATAGTTATATGGGCGGGAAAGGAATGGAGGGGTATGGTCTGAGCGCAGGTATATGGGACTAGGGGAGAATACGCGTTCGGCACGGACTAGTAGGGTCGAGATGGCCTGTTCCGTGCTGTAATTGTTATATGGTTACATGGTTATAGAATAAGCAAAACACATTGATGCAAATTGAAGACCAAAGAAGGATTAGTTTTACCAATTTTTTTATTTTACATTTGGGCAGTCAATATCAGAAATATGACTTTTTGGTTGGAAGATATGGATCAACAGCCAGACTGGTTAAAGATGGAAAAGGTAGATTGGTTGTATTTTGAAATTGGTCCGATTCTATTAGCTCCGACAAAATTGAATTAAAAATCTATCGTGAAAACCATATAATATATAGTGGTATTCGAATTTGGAAACAACTAAAAAAGATATTATAATTGGATAATTTCTCATTTTCTCTCCCCATTGCAAATAATACTTCATTTAAACCAGCAGTGGTACACAAAAATGCTGGAGAGACTCAGCGGGTGCAGCAACATCTATGGAGCGAAGGAAATATGCGTCGTTTCGGGTCAAAACCCTTTTCAGACTGATGGGGGTGGGGGGAAGAAGGAAGAAAAAAAGGAGGAGGGGAGATGGCAGGAAAAAGGGAGGAGGAGCCCGAGGGCAGGGGGATGGGAGGAGACAGCTCGAGGGTAAGGAAGGGGAGGAGACAGCAAGGCCTAGCAAAACTGGGAGAATTCAACGTTCATGCCATCCGGACGCAAGCTGCCCAGGTGGAATATGAGGTGCTGTTCCTCCAATTTCCCGTGTTGCTCACTCTGGCAATGGAGAAGTTTAAACCCTCAGTGTTGGATAAAGGTTTTGTACAAGAGAAAAATCATGGAATTAAAAAGATGGGGCATCTTTATAGAAATTGTATTTTTCTCTCGTTTCAGGATTTAGAACATAATTACGGATTACATTCAAATATTTTTTTTAGATATTTACAACTTTAAGATTATGTTAAATAATGTAGGACTTGTCCACTCCTACATCAGGACTAGTGTGTCAACTGAAATGGATCCTTTACAGTTTGCATATCAGCCCGACATCAGTGTCGATGATGCCCTCATTTACATGCTGCAGAGGACGTACACACATCTGGACATCCCTGATGCATCTGTAAGGATTACATTCTTTGACTTCTCAAGCGCCTTTAACACAATTCAGCCCCGACTGGACACCGGACTCCGGTAAGACCAGAGGTGGGGGCCTGTGCATTTATGTAAATAAAGCATGGTGCACGGACTCCACCATCATCGAGTCACTGCTCAGCTAACCTTGAGTTCCTCTTGGTTAGATGCAGACCGTTCTATCTGCCCAGAGAGTTCACCTCCACTGTTGTGATTGCAGTCTATACCCCTCCTGATGCTAATGCCAAGCTTGCAATGAAAGAGCTGCATACTTCCATTAGCAATCACCAGACGCACAACCCCGAGGCAGCCTTCATTGTTGCGGGTGACTTCAGTCACTCTAACCTGAAGACTGCACTCCCCAAATTCCACCAACATGTGTCCTTCCCCACTAGAGTAGACAAGACACTGGACAAAGTCTACACCAATATGGCGGAAGCTTACAAAGCCATCCCCCTCCCCCACCTTGGTCAGTCTGATCACGTCTCATTGTTCCTGCTCCCTAAGTACTCCCCACTCATCAGACGGGTTAAACCAACTGTGAGGACAGTTAAAGTCTGGTCAGAGGAAGCGGACTTCACACTTCAGCAGTGTTTTGGAAACACTGACTGGAAGGCGTTTGCAGCCTAGGCCACCCTTGACTCCCACACGGACATTGATTCCCACACATCCTCTGTTCTGGACTTTATAAACTCCACCATCAATAGTGTCACCTCCCTCAAACAGGTGACCATATTCCCGAATCAGAAGCCATGGATGAACAGCGAGGTCAGGCTACTGCTGAAAGCACGGGACACCGCTTTCAGGTCAGGCGATGCTCGAGCCTACAGTTCAGCCAGGGCTAACCTGAAGAGGGGCATCAGGAAGGCCAAGCACTGCCATAAGCTCAGTTTGAGGAGCACTTCAACAACAACTCCGACCGCCGAAGCATGCGGCAAGGCATCCAGGCCATCACGGACTACAGATCCTCCAACACCACCCCCACATCCAGCGACGCCTCCTTCCTTGAGGAGTTTAATCACTTCTATGGCCGCTTCGACAGGGACAATCTAGAGACAGCCATCAAGGCTGTGCTACCTGCGGATCACCAACCCCTCACACTCACCCCCTACGACGTGTACATGGCACTGAGTAGGACTAATGCACGTAAAGCTGCTGGCCCTGACGGCATCCCCGGGCGCGTGCTCAGGGCCTGTGCTGCGCAGCTGACAGACGTCTGGACTAACATCTTCAACCTGTCACTTGCCCAAGCAGTTGGCCCCACTTGCCTTAAAACCACCTCCATCTTGCCAGTGCCAAAACACTCCACTGCGGCAAGCCTCAACGACTTCCGCCCAGTTGCACTTACCCCCCATCATCACCAAGTGCTTCGAGAGGCTGGTCCTGGCACACCTCAAAAGCTGCCTACCCCCCACACTGGATCCCTATCAGTTTGCCTACCGCAAGAACAGGAGTACGGAGGATGCCATCTCAACGGCACTTCACTCCGCCCTCTCCCACCTCGACAACATAGACACTTACGTAAGAATGCTGTTCATCGATTACAGCTCAGCATTCAACGCCATTATACCATCAAAACTGATCACCAAACTCGGTAACCTGGGCATCGACCCTTCCCTCTGCAACTGGATTCTGGACTTTCTAACCAACAGACCCCAGACTGTTAGGTTAGACAAGCACACCTCTTCAACCCTCACCCTGAACATCGGCGTTCCACAGGGCTGTGTGCTGAGCCCCCTCCTCTACTCCCTCTTCACCTATGACTGCACACCTGTACATGGTACTATCACCATCATCAAGTATGCAGATGATACAACGGTGATTGGCCTCATCACCAACAACGATGAGTTGGCCTACAGGGAGGAGGTCCAGCACTTAGCAACATGGTGCGCTGACAACAACCTGGCCCTTAACTCCAAGAAGACCAAGGAACTCATTGTAGACTTTAGGAAGTCCAGAGGCGGCACGCACACCCCCATCCACATTAACGGGACGGAGGTGGAACGTGTTTCTAGCTTCAGGTTCCTGGGAGTCAACATCTCCGATGACCTCTCTTGGACCCACAATACCTCAACTCTCATCAAGAAGGCTCACCAGCGTCTCTTCTTCCTGAGGAGACTGAAGAAGGTCCATCTGTCTCCTCAGATCCTGGTGAACTTCTACCGCTACAACATCGAGAGCATCCTTACCAACTGCATCACAGTATGGTATGGCAACTGCTCTGTCTCCGACCGGAAGGCATTGCAGAGGGTGGTGAAAATTGCCCAACGCATCACCGGTTCCTAGGTCCCCTCCATTGAGTCTGTCCAAAGCAAGCGTTGTCTGCGGAGAACGCTCAGCATCGCCAAGGACTGCTCTCAGCCCAACCATGGACTGTTTACCCTCCTACCATCCGGGAGGCGCTACTGGTCTCTCCGTTGCCGAACCAGCAGATCGAGGAACAGCTTCTTCCCGGCGGCTGTCACTTTACTCAACAACGTACCTCAGTGACTGCCAATCACCACACCCCCCGGACACTTATTATTATTTATTCAAATCATTTGCTATGTCGCTCTTCCAGGGAGATGCTAAATGCATTTCGTTGTCTCTGTACTGTACACTGACAATGACAATTAAAATTGAATCTGAATCTGAATCTGACTGCTAGGGGAGGAGATGGAGAAGATGAAGGTGGATCCATTACTGGTACTGTGGTGTTTGGATTACCTTTTCCTCAGACCACAGTACGTGCGCCTACAGAACAATGTCTCAAGCACCATCCTGAGCAGCACAGGGGCTCCACAAGGAACTGTGCTGGCTCCATTCCTGTTCACCATCTACACAGCGGATTTCCAATACAACGCCAACATCTGCTTTGTGCAGAAACTTTCGGATGACACAGCTGTTGTCGGCCTCATCAAAGGGGGAAATGAGGAGGAGTATAGAGATACAATAAACAACTTTGTGTAGTGGAGTGCACACAATAACCTCCATCTCAACACCACAAAAACGAAGGAGATAGTTGTGGATTTCAGGAGGGGGAGGAGGAGGACTCAACCAACACCAATCACCATCAGGGGCACTGAGGTGGAGGTGGTCGCCAACCACATGTATCTTGGTGTGCAGCTTGACAGTGAGCTGGACTGGGAGAGTCATATGGAGGCGGTGTACAGGAAGGACAAAGTCGACTGTATTTCTTAAGGAGGCTAAAGTCATTCAACATCTGCCAACCCCTACTGTGCAATGTCTACCATTCATTGGTGGCCAGTGCTCTGTTTTTTTTTGCTGTGGCCTGTTGGGTAGAAGGCGCCCGCATAGCGGACAAAAAACAGACTGGACAAGCTGATCAGGAAGGCCGGCTCAGTGGTCGGGGCTGAGCAACTAACGGTCCAGCAGGTGGCAGAGGCCAGAACTCTGAATAAACTGGGTTTAATAATGACCAACCCCACTCACCCACTCCACGCCATGAAGGTGATCAAGAGCAGCATCTTCAGTCAGAGACTGATTGCACCAATGTGCAAAACTGAGAGATATAGGAAGTCGTGTATACCAGCTGCTATAAGGTTTTACAATGCACAAAAATAATTTTGCCTTTTTTTAGTATTCATTCATTGTATTTTAACTTATTAAGTATGGAAGCTATCTGAGGAAATGTGTGGTGTTATGTTTGTCTTGAAGCTGTTGTGGCACTGTAATTTCCTGTAAAGGATTATTAAAGGATCTAATCTAATCTAATCTAATCTAAAACACATACACAAGAATACAGAACTAGAGAACCAGAGTTTCTAGATGAATGTTTGAATAAACACCCTAACACAGTCAAATTAATATCTTACATTTATAGTACTCTTTTAGACAGTGAGATTCAGTCGACGGAATTATATAGACCAGCATAGGAAAAGGAAATAACTCCACCTGGATCAGTGCAATCTCCTGCTCACTCTATTCCATTTACCAACATCAAGCTAGGACGCATCCCGACATGCCCACATGAGGTGTTCAGACTACGTGACGTCAGTCCATCACCACACGTTCTCTGTTTCACCGTGGTAACCCTCTACTCACTCGACTGCAGGCTCTGTTCCCATTGTGGCCTCTTGAACATCGGTGAGACTACATAAAGCGGTACGGTACGGTAAAGCGGAGAACTTGTGGTGATGAACTGACATCACGTAGTCTGAACAACTCATGTGGGCATGTCGGGATGCGTCCTAGCTTGATGTTGGCAAATTAAATAGAGTGAGCAGGAGATTGCACTGATCCAGGTGGAGTTAATTCCATCTCCTATGCTAGTCTATATAATTCCGTCGACGGAATCGCACTGTCTAAAAGAGTATTATACATGTAAGATATTAATTTGACTGTGTTAGGGTGTTTATTCAAACATTCATCTAGAAACTCTGGTTCTCTAGTTCTGTATTCTTGTGTATGTGATTTAACATAATCTTAAAGTTGTAAATATCTAAAATAAATATTTGAATGTAATCCGTAATTCTGTTGTAACTCCTGAAACGAGAGAAAAATACCATTTCTATAAAGATGTCCCATCTTTTTAATTCCATGATTTTTCTATTATACAAAACCTTTATCCAACACTGAGGGTTTAAATGAAAGATTATTTGCAATGGGGAGAGAAAATTATAAATTATCCAATTTTAATATCTTTTTTAGTTGTTTCCAAATTAGAATACCATTATATATTATATGGATTTCACGATAGATTTTTTAATTCAATTTTGTCGGAGCTAATAGAATCGGACCAATTTCAAAAGGCAACCAATCTACCTTTTCAACCTTTAACCAGGCTGGCTGTTGATCCATATCTTCCAACCAAAACAGCATATTTTGGACATTGACTGCCCAAAAGTAAAATAAAAAAATTGGTAAAATTAACCCTCCTTTGGTCTTCAATTTGCATAAGTGTGTTTCGCTTATTCTATAACCATATAACCATTTAACAATTACAGCACGGAAACATGCCATCTCGACCCTTCTAGTCGGTGCCGAACACGTATTCTCCCCTAGTCCCATATACCTTTGCTCAGACCATAACCCTCCATACCTTTCCCGCCCATATAACTATCCAATTTATTTTTAAATGATAAAATGATAAATTGATCTATCGTTCTTATAATCCCAAATAAAACTTATCACTATAGAATCAACTATCTTAATTATTTTTTTGGGGAGATATATAGGAATTGATTGAAAAAGGAATAGCAATTGCGGAAGGAAAATCATTTTTCGAGCATTAATTCCACCGAGCATTTAAATGAGAAGTGTTTTCTATTATTGAATATTCTTATGCAATTTATTAAGTGAAGGCATGAAGTTTGATTTAAATAAATAATTTAAAATTGTCATCGAATATTCTAAAAGGTGATTGTTGCAATATATATAAAGTAGGTTCCGTTATTGGCATAATCTCACTTTTATTCCAATTAATTCTATTTCCTGAAAATAAACCAAATTGAGTTATAAGATTTAACAAGTTTGGAATGCTGATTTCTGGGTTTGTAATATATAGTAACACATCATCTGCATATAGAGATATTTTATTAACTGTATTTTTATTATTATACCCATATATTTCTAGATGTGCTCTAACACTTTCTGCTAGTGGGACAATAGCAAGGGCGAATAATAACGGGGATAATTTTATATGTTTCTATAAGATCCTCCCTCATCCTTCTAAATTCCTGTGAATACAAGTCTAGTCTTTTCAATCGTTCCTCATATGAAGTCCCGCCTCCCCGGGATCAATCTCGTGAACCTACTCTGCACTGACTCAATCACAAGGATGTCCTTCATCAAATTAGGAGACCAAAACAGTACAAATACTCCAGATGTGGTCTCACCAGAGCCCTATACAACTGCAGAAGAACCTCTTTACTCCTATACTGAAATCATCTTGTTATGAAGGCAGTATCCTGAAGCCCCGTCAATGGCAGACCGACCGGAACTCTCTCACCGCACGGTGCGCAGAGTCTGGAGCAGGAAGCCTGTCCCCGCCTTGCATGATTGCATGTTTCCGCCACCTTCTAGCGTTAGGTCACGAATCCTGACGACTACGGCAATAGCAGTCCGCCGTGCGAAACTGAGTTGCGCGTGAAGGAGTGGTGATAGAGTGCTGCCTAAATGAATAATCCGCGGAAATAAGTATGGGAAAAAGTGACAATACAGGAAAGCTTTTGGTTACACTGAAAAGGTCGGTGGATAATCTGCGGAGACAAATAAAAATGGCTTCATTACTGATCTGTAAATTTGCATCATGGCTCCGACCCCGATGTCTTCCGGCCCAGAGTGTGTACTGCGCGATGATTCAACACTCATCCACTGAACGCCAAAGAATGTCGACACACGTTCCTTAACCGTTCCTCACTGCTCAAACCAGGGGAGTCGATGCTGCACTCGCGCCATCACACGTGTGTCCTTCCTTTAAGAGGGTCCGGATCTGTACACAGGAGGCTGAGTGATTCCGCGATTTCCTGGTTGATGATGTCCGTGACAATGTGGACGCGTGAGTGATGAGGGGGCTTGATATAAAATGAGATTGTGAACAGGAGCGGAATATACGCCGATGGATGTCTGTATAAACGCCGCAAATGTCGGAAGGGTGCTTGCACTGTTTGTATATCATTTTTTTATCATTTATCTCAATAAAGTTTATTTTGGAAAAAATACGACCCTCGGGCCAAAATCATTGGTGCCGTTTGTGAAAAGCCGTTTCCCAGCTATGTCCCAGGCCACCCATTCCCAACCCGGGAATGCATCATTTCTTGCCGCTCTGTGAGGTTGTCACTGTGGCGCAATCGGTCAGCGCGTTCGGCTGTTAACCGAAAGGTTGGTGGTTCGAGCCCACCCAGGGACGCTCGTGATATTTTGCTATGCATGTCGTTGACAGCATTTACTACCGAACACGTATTCTCCCCTAGTCCCATACACCTGCGTTCAGACCATAACCCTCCATACCATTCCCGTCCATATAACTATCCAATTTATTTTTAAATGATAAAAACGAACCTACCTCCACCACCTTCACTGGAAACTCATTCCACACAATCACCACTCTCTGAGTAAAGAAGTTCCCCCTTATGTTACCCCTAAACGCCTGTCCCTTAATTCTCAAGTCATGTCCCCTTGTTTGAATCTTACCTACTCTCAGTGGGAAAAGCTTATCCACGTCAACTCTGTCTATCCCTCTCATCATTTTAAAGACCTCTATCAAGTCCCCCCTTAACCTTCTGCGCTCCAAAGAATAAAGCCCTAACTTGTTCAACCTATCAAACGTCTCTCTGTACCTTCTTAAAACTGTCCAGCGGTAGTTCAGCAGAGAATCCAATCCGCTAGTTCCAGGGATAGACACAAACAACTCAGCGGGACAAGCAGCATCTCTGGAGAGAAGGAATAGACGACGTTTCGGGTCGAGATCCTTCTTCAGTTCCTGGGAGGTTGTTTATTGAAAAGAGGATTATTTGAATGAAACGAAACGAGACACCGCAGGGGGACACCCAATCAGCGGATAGAGGCGACAGCAGAGAGCGCCTGCCGCTGGAGAGAGCAGATTTGCTCAGCTGCCATGGGCATGCACAGAAACAAAAAATCCGATCGCCAGCGTCCCTGGGTGGGCTCGAACCACCAACCTTTCGGTTAACAGCCGAACGCGCTGACCGATTGCGCCACAGAGACAATGGACGGAAAGGGGAATAAACGGACCATTCCCGGGCTGGGAAGCGGTGACCAGGGGCACGGTTGGGACACTGCTTTTCATAAACGGCATCAAAGGTTTGGGCCAGAAATATTTTTCCTAAAATACATGTTATTCAGACCCACCCCACTCCCCATAAATTACAGGATCACATCCAACATTCTCAACGATTACACATACAGTAATATACAGTATGTTTTATACTCTGTGGATACAATATCCTTATACCAAGCCCCCTTAACGTTCACTTGGGCAGGAAGTCATGGTCCTCATCAAGCAGAACATTCTGGAAACACTTAGCTTCCTGTGTACAGATCCGCTCCCAACCCGAAAAAAAGGTACGCATGTGGTCGACACTGCAGGAACTGTGCGGGACAGGCAGCATTTCTGGAGAGAAGGAATGCGTGACGTTTTGGGTAGAGACCCTTCTTCATACTGATAGTCAGGGGAGAGGGAAGCTCGACATGTTGAAGGGTTGAACAAGAATGTAAGGTGTGGAAACAACAGATAATCAGAGAGGAGGAGCAGCGGGAGAAATGTTGTAGTACTCTCAGCGGAGAGAGGAGGAGAACTCCACATGTGATCGGGGGTGCCGCAACAATTCACCGGGTATGTCCAGTGAGCACAGGTGTGGCAGTGTGGGCCGACACTCTCTGGCGTTCAGTGAATGAGAGGTGAATTATCGCTCAGCACAAATTCTGGGCCGCAGTATTCAGGACCGGAGCCAACTAGGCAAATATACAGCTGAGTAACGAAGCCATTTGTTCCATGTCGCAGCAGATAACCAATCGACTTACCGGCGTGACCATAATGTTTAGCAACGGACATATTTACTAACCTATTTCTGCGGAATATTAATTCTGACAGCAGTTAGTGAACATCCGGTCAAAATTATCCACAGGTCGGTTCAAACGAGCGGACCTGCTACCGCCGCGATCGGCAGGATTCGAACCTGCGCGGGGAAACCCCAATGGATTTCTAGTCCATCGCCTTAACCACTCGGCCACGACCACTGCCCTCCAAATGTCTGCGCTCGAAGAAGATAATTCACCAGAAATAATCGGTGAGTCCTGGGAACTGCGCTGATTGCAGTGTCACGGCAATAGTACTGATCCTAAACCAAAACTGGAGAGCGCCGGGAACACACAACAGATCAGGCAGATTCGTTGTGAATCGCTATCAAAACATGGGGGGAGGGGAGACACAATTTGGGGGGAGGGACTCACTTTCTTTGTGCCGGCGCAGGGCTTAACATCGGGAGCCTCGATCGACTCGACGCAGCAGTTTGATTTTAAGCTGCATCGGGCGATGAAAGGCCCCGCGAACGAGCCGATTCAGCCCTTAGAAATCGTCTGATACCCACTTGAATCATTGAAAAGCTACAATGTGATAAATAACACCGAAACAAATTCAATTGAAGCCTATAAAGGTAAACAGAAGAACCAACCTTGAAGGGGAGAGACAGAGAGAGATGGGGAAAAAACATACTAAATAACGTGAGTAACAGTGAATGTGGGACTTACCTGCAAGCCAGCCAGGAAACCCTTTCGACCTGAGCCCTTAATGAGCTGACCACATTAAATCCGATATCCGTTTAAATATTTCCCATCCACCAATACATCCAATTATTTCAAATGAACCCGCATCAGACAGCTTTAAGAAATTATTCGTGAATACTTTCAGTTACACCCCCCCCCCCCCCCACCCCCACCAAGCAGTCAAATTTTGCTACACGGGTGGATGTAAACTAAATAGTAGAGGCAGGCCACACATTGGAAATGTAAGGATGGGAAAGATAGTAAAGGAAAAGTTAATAAAGACACCCGAATTAACGGGAAGAAAGCTCACAAAAGGATAGGAGAGTATGGCCAAGTGAAATAGGAGTCGATGTAAAAGGTGAGGTGAGTAATGGATTACATTTATTATATATGAATGCGTGAAGTATTATTAGAATTATTATTTGAAGTATTAGAAGTATTTCGCTTGTGAAATGACAATAAAATATATTATTATTATTATTATTATTATTATTATTATTATTATTATTATTATTATTATTATTAGTAGTAGTAGTAGTAGTATTATTATTAGTATTATTATTAGTATTCTTATTAGAAGTAAATTGGATGAGTTTGAGGCTCTGTTAGGGATTGGTAGATATGACATTGTGGGGATTACAGAGACACGGCTGCAGGTGGGTCAGGACAGGGAACTGAATATTCAGGGTTATACATCCTATAGAAAGGACAGGCTGGTGGGCCGAGTAAGTGCGGTGGCTCTTTTGGTGAGGGATTAAATTCAGTTCCTTGCGAGGGGTGACATATGGACTGCCGATGTAGAGTCGCTGTTGATAGGAATGAGGAATTGTAAAGATGAAAAGACACCAATGGGAATTATCTACAGCCCCCCAAACAGTAACCTGGATATAAGGTGCAAGTTGCAGCATGAGTTAAAATTGGCAAATAACAAAGGTAATGCCACTGTGGTTAGGGACATTTCAATATGCAGGTAGGCTGGGAAAATCAGGTTGGTTCTGGACCCCAAGAAAGGGAGTTTGTAGAGTGCGTCCGAGATACTTTTGACAACCAAATTAGTGTAGGCGAGAGGCACATAAGTCCCCGGCAGGTGAAAGCGGGGGTTCTTCCATAAATCGGAGATGCAAAGGGACTTGGGGTGCTGGTGCAGGATTCCAAAACTGTGAATCTGCAAGTCGAATCGGTAGTAAATGTCTATATAGACTATATAGACAGAGTTGACGTGGATAAGCTTTTCCCACTGAGAGTAGGGAAGATTCAAACAAGGGGACATGACTTGATAATTAAGGGACAGAAGTTTAGGGGTAACATGAGGGGGAACTTCTTTACTCAGAGAGTGGTAGCTGTGTGGAATGAGCTTCCAGTGAAGGTGGTGGAGGTAGGTTCGTTTTTATCATTTAAAAATAAATTGGATAGTTATATGGACGGGAAAGGTATGAAGGGTTATGGTCTGAACGCAGGTGTATGGGACTAGGGGAGAATACGTGTTCAGTAGTAAATGCTGTCAACGACATGCATAGCAAAATATCACGAGCGTCGCTGGGTGGGCTCGAACCACCAACCTTTCGGTTAACAGCCGAACGCGCTGACCGATTGCGCCACAGTGACAACCTCACAGAGCGGCAAGAAATGATGCATTCCCGGGTTGGGAATGGGTGGCCTGGGACATAGCTGGGAAACGGCTTTTCACAAACGGCACCAATGATTTTGGCTCGAGGGTCGTATTTTTTCCAAAATAAACTTTATTGAGATAATTGATAAAATATGATATACAAACAGTGCAAGCACCCTTCCGACATTTGCGGCGCTTATACAGACACCCATCGGCGTATATTCCGCTCCTGTTCACAATCTCATTTTATATCAAGCTCCCTCATCACTCACGCGTCCACATTGTCACGGACATCATAAACCAGGAAAGCCCGGAATCAATCAGGCTACTGTGTACAGATCCGGATCCTCTTAAAGGAAGGATACACATGTGATGGCGCGAGTGCAGCATCGACTCCCCAGGTTTGAGCAGTGAAGAGCGGTTAAGGAACGTGTGTCGACATTCTTTGGCGTAGTGCACACTCTGGGCCGCAAGACATCGGGGTCGGAGCCATGAGGCAAATTTACAGATCAGTAATGAAGCCATTTTTATTTGTCTCCGCAGATTATCCACCGACCTTTTCAGTGTAACCAAAAGCTTTGCTGTATTGTCACTTTTTCCCATACTTATTTCCGCGGATTATTCATTTAGGCAGCACCCTATCACCACTCCTTCAAAATTACGCGCAAATCATTTCGCACGGCGGACTGCTACTGCCGTAGTCGTCAGGATTCGTACTTGCGCTGGGAGACCACAATGCATTTCATGTCGATCGCCTTACTCGGCCCACGTCTACCGCGCTCGTCCAAGGGCATATTGCAGTGGATGTGATCTGCATGTCCTAAGAGGGACGAGGACAGTATTGATCCCAGACTCGGGGAAGCACGACTGTCGTGACCTAACGCTAGAACGTGCCGGAAACATGCAATCATGCAAGGCGGGGCCAGGCTTCCTGCTCCAGACTCGGCGCACCGTGCGGTGAGAGAGTTCCGGTCGGTCTGCCATTGACGGGGCTTCAGGATACTGCCTTCATAACAAGATGATTTCAGTATAGGAGTAAAGAGGTTCTTCTGCAGTTGTATAGGGCTCTGGTGAGACCACATCTGGAGTATTTTGTACAGTTTTGGTCTCCTAATTTGATGAAGGACATCCTTGTGATTGAGTCAGTGCAGAGTAGGTTCACGAGATTGATCCCGGGGATGGCGGGACTTCATATGAGGAACGATTGAAAAGTCTAGACTTGTATTCACTGGAATTTAGAAGGATGAGGGAGGATCTTATAGAAACATATAAAATTATCCCCGTTATTATTCGCCCTTGCTATTGTCCCACTAGCAGAAAGTGTTAGAGGACACGTAGAAATATATGGGTATAATAATAAAAATACAGTTAATAAAATCTCTCTATATGCAGATGATGTGTTACTATATATTACAAACCCAGAAATCAGCATTCCAAACTTGTTAAATCTTATAACTCAATTTGGTTTATTTTCAGGAAATAGAATTAATTGGAATAAAAGTGAGATTATGCCAATAACGGAACCTACTTTATATATATTGCAACAATCACCTTTTAGAATATTCGATGACGATTTTAAATTATTTATTTAAATCAAATTTCATGCCTTCACTTAATAAATTGCATAAGAATATTCAATATTGGAAAACACTTCTCATTTAAATGCTCGGTGGAATTAATGCTAGAAAAATGATTTTCCTTCCGCAATTGCTATTCCTTTTTCAATCAATTCCTATATATCTCCCCAAAAAAATAATTAAGATAGTTGATTCTATAGTGATAAATTTTATTTGGGATTATAAGAACGATAGGCCAATTTATCATTTTATCATTTAAAAATAAATTGGATAGTTATATGGGCGGGAAAGGTATGGAGGGTTATGGTCTGAGCAAAGGTATATGGGACTAGGGGAGAATACGTGTTCGGCACCAACTAGAAGGGTCGAGATGGCCTGTTTCCGTGCTGTAATTGTTAAATGGTTATATGGTTATAGAATAAGCAAAACACACTTATGCAAATTGAAGACCAAAGGAGGATTAATTTTACCAATGTTTTTATTTTACTTTTGGGCAGTCAATGTCATAAATATGATGTTTTGGTTGGAAGATATGGATCAACAGCCAGACTGGTTAAAGATGGAAAAGGTAGATTGGTTGCCTTTTGAAATTGGTCCGATTCTATTAGCTCCGACAAAATTGAATTAAAAAATCTATCGTGAAATCCATATAATATATAATGGTATTCTAATTTGGAAACAACTAAAACAGATATTAAATTTGGATACTTTATCATTTTCTCTCCCCATTGCAAATAAGCCTTCATTTAAACCCTCAGTGTTGGATAAAGGTTTTGTATAATAGAAAAATCATGGAATTAAAAAGATGGGACATCTTTATAGAAATGGTATTTTTTCTCTCGTTTCAGGAGTTACAACAGAATGACGGATTACATTCAAATATTTATTTTAGATATTTACAACTTTAAGATTATGTTAAATTACATACACAAGAATACAGAACTAGAGAACCAGAGATTCTAGATGGATGTTTGAATAAACACCCTAACACAGTCAAATTAATATCTTACATTTATAATACTCTTTTAGACAGTGATATTCCGTCGACGGAATTACATAGACTAGCATAGGAGATGGAATTAACTCCACCTGGATCAGTGCAATCTCCTGCTCACTCTATTTGATTTGCCAACATCAAGCTAGGACGCATCCCGACATGCCCACATGAGTTGTTCAGACTACGTGACGTCAGTTCATCACCACAAGTTCTCCGCTTTACCGTGGCAACCCTCTACTCACTCGACCTCCATTCTGGCACGGACTTCGCCATATTCCTCTGCACTGATAGATGTAATATAGTCCTACATAACAGAAGCAGGCACGTCATATCCATTACGATAATCCGCTACTCATTTATACTATCTCCAGTACTCCCCTCCCCTTTCATGATCTCTTTATCTCTACCACAGATGACAGACTATCGGCTGGCGCCTACTGTTTACCTACCGACTTCCAGAGTGTTCCGCATGACGCTTCCTCCGACCAAGTGTCCAAACCAATCCTCCGTCATTTCCCTCACCTACAAAGTGAACCCACCACCTCCACATATTCCCGCCCTTCATAGAGACGCTCACAGCAACTCGTTGGTTCATCCCTTCCCACCCACACCATCCCTTCCGGGGGTACATTTATTTGCATCTACGGGATATGTAACATCTGCTCCTATACCTCCGCCCTCGCCTCCATCCTGGGACCCCAATACTCCATCCAAGTGAGGCTAATGTTTATGTGCACCTCCTCTAACTCGCCTACTGCAGGCTCTGTTCCCATTGTGGCCTCTTGAACATCCGTGAGACCACACGGTTTAAACTTTGAATTTTTAAATTTTAGGTAACATGTATCAACCAGCCAAACCACATCGCCTTCCCCATTCCACACCTATTGTCTTAGCTCTAGCCTTCACCCAACCAACCTACTACAAAAAGCCACCACCAGATAACAATGGCATGTTTCATCATCGTTCCTTTTTCGTATACCTTTCATTCATTTGTTCTATATCGTTCGACACCACTGTCCGTATTTTCCGTTCCCCTTTCCCTTGACAGGTTTGAAAAATGGTCTCGACACGAAACGTCACGCATTCCGTGTCTCCATAGATTCTGCCTGTCCGGCAGAGTTACTCCAGTTACACAGCAGGAAGGCTCCCAATGATCAGAGTGAGGCGGCGGCCGGGAGTCCCGTCTCCGCAGAGAGCAGTTACAGCGCTATCAACGACATGCATAGCAAAATATCACGAGCGTCCCTGGGTGGGCTCGAACCACCAATCTTTCGGTTAACAGTCGAACGCGTGGACCGATTGCGCCACAGAGACAACCTGACAGAGCGGTAGAAATCATGCATTCCCGGGTTGGGAAGGGATGACCTGGGACATAGCTGAGAAGCAGCTTTTTTTAAGCGGCATCAATGCTTTTGGCCAGAGAGTTGTGTTTTCAAAAATATATTTTATTCAGATAAATGACAAATATATGTAAAACAGTGCAAGCACCCTTCCGACATTTGCAGCGTTTATACATATATTTATTTGGTGTATATTCCGCTACAGTTCACAATGTCTATTTAGATCAAGCCTACTTACCACTCATGTGGCCAGATTGTCGCGAACGTCATAAATCAGAGGTGTGGGGTCTGGGGGGATGTGGGAGGGGGTGTGTAAAGGCAGGGAGGTTGTGGGGGAAGTGGTGTTTGTGGGCGGGAGTAGTGATGTGGGGGGCGGGAGTTGTGAGGGAGGGGAGGGGAGGGTTTTGTGTGGGCGGTGGTGGGGTGGGGGTGGGGTTATGAGGATGAGGGCTGTATGGGCGGGAGTTGTGTGGGAGGCTGTGTGTTGCCGGGAAAGGGTGGGCTGTGGGGGGAGGGGTGTGTGTGGACGTGCGTGGGGGGGGGGGGGGGGGGGGGAGGTGGGGGGAGAGGGGTGGGTGTGTTTATCATTGTTCACTATTGGATAGTGGGGGGGAAGGGGAAGGTGGGGAGAATAGGAAGATGCGTGTGGGAGGTGGGGGGGGGGGGGGAATGGGAATGTTGCGAGGGGGTTAGGGAGGTTAGGGAGTGGAGAGGATGGATTGACTGAGGGTAGGGGAACGAGAGGGAGCGTTAGGTGATGAATTGGAGGAGGAGAGGAGGAGATGGAAATGAAGAGGGAGATGAGGATGGAGAGTGGGTAGGAGTGGTGATAGAGGGAGAAGAGGGGGAGTGGGGGAGGTAGCGAGTGGGGATTATAGGGTGAGGAGGGCAGTGGGGAAGGTCAGGAGGGATAGTGTGGGGATAGGGGGAGGTGAGGAGTGGGGGGGGGGTGTGTAGAGAGATATGGGAGGGGAGAAGAGTTTTGGAAGGGGGAGGGAGAGAGGGTAATGGGAAAGGAGAAGGATAAGTAGATGAGGGTGGGATTGGAGAGGGGAGGAACAGAAGGGAAAGAAGACGGGGGATGAAGAGGAGGGGGAGGGGAGTGCTCCCTTCCCATGTTGTCTTTCTCACTGTCTTTCTTCATTGTCTTCGAGTGCTCATCAGTGTTGTTATCCCTGTCTCACTACTTCCCCATGTTCCCAGGTTTGTACACCTGGGTTAATATCCTTGTGCTCACTGCTATCGCGTCAACTTGCTCCCGGTTCCCAGCTCCTGACATTGAACGAAATAAAATATAAAAGGGCAAATCGACGGGGATTTATACCTCCGAAACGTCACTTTTCCAGTCTCTAGGATTCCGGGTAAAATCGAGTCTGCATTTTAAAGTCAGAAATTCTTCAGACACCGTTTGCGGGATTTTCCCCAACTTTTGCAAATTACTAGGTGGAAGTGACGGGAATTGAACCTGGGGCCTTAAACACGCAAAACGTGTGCCCTTCTGCAGAGCTACATCCCGGACTCCGTGAGAATAACATCGACATTGAAAATAGCTGGAGCAGGCCAAGCGCCCACACGAGTTTCCACCAGCATTCAACATCATCTGAGCTGATCATCCCAACACAGTCCACGGTTCCCCTCCCACCCCAAACCTCTTGACGCATTTTGTGTCCAAACGTCTCGCTGTACCTTCTTAAAACTGTCCAGCGGCAGCAGTTCAGCAGAGAATCCAATCCGCTAGTTCCAGGGATAGACACAAGAATCTCGAACAACTCAGCGGGACAAGCAGCATCTCTGGAGATAAGGAATAGGCGACGTTTCGGGTCGAGACCCTTCTTCAGTTCCTGGGATGTTGTTTATTGAAAAGACTAATATTTGAATGAAACGAAACGAGACGCCGCAGGAAGACACCCAATCAGCGGATTGAGGCGACAGCAGAGAGCGCCAGCGTCTGGAGAGAGCAGATTTGCTCAGCTGCCAAGGACATGCACAGAAAAAAAACTCCGATCGCCATCGTCCCTGGGTGGGCTCGAACCACCAACCTTTCGGTTAACAGCCGAACGCGCTGACCGATTGCGCCACAGAGACAACTGGACGGAAAGGGGAATAAACGGACAATTCCCGGTCT
Source organism: Leucoraja erinaceus (assembly GCF_028641065.1). Lineage (NCBI taxonomy): Eukaryota > Metazoa > Chordata > Chondrichthyes > Rajiformes > Rajidae > Leucoraja > Leucoraja erinaceus. The sequence goes on from NW_026576351.1 coordinate 33,948, forward strand.
GGGAAGCGGTGACCAGGGTCAGGGTTGGGACACTGCTTTGCATAAACGGTATCAAAAATTTGGGCCAGAAAGATTTTTTTAAAAATACATGTTATTCAGACCCACCCCCCGTATATTACAGGATCACATCCAACATCCTCAACGATTACACACACGGTAATATACAGTATGTTTTATATTCAGTGGATACAATATCCTTATACCAAACCCCCTTAACGTTCACTTGGGCAGGAAGTCACGGTCCACATCAAGCAGAACATTCTGGAAACACTTAGCTGCCTTTGTACAGATCCGCCCAAACCCGAGAAAGGGTGCGCAAGTGGTCGACACAGAATGCTGCAGGAACTGTGCGGGACAGGCAGAATTTCTGGAGAGAAGGAATGTGTGACGTTTTGGGTAGAGACCCTTCTTCATACTGATAGTCAGGGGAGAGGGAAGCTCGACATGTTGAAGGGTTGAACAAGAATGTAAGGTGTGAAATCAACAGATAATCAGAGAGGAGGAGCAGCAGGAGAGGTTGTTGTAGTACTCTCAGCGGAGAGAGGAGGAGAACTTCACATGTGGTCGGGGGTGCCGCAACAATTCACCGGGTATGTCCAGTGAGCACAGGTGTGGCAGTGTGGGCCGACACTCTCTGGCGTTCAGTGAATGAGTGAATTATCGCTCAGCACATATTCTGGGCCGCAGTATTCAGTACCGGAGCCAACTAGGCAAATATACAGCTGAGTAACGAAGCGATTTGTTCCATGTCGCAGCAGATCATCAATCGACTTACCGGCGTGACCAAAATCTTTGGTTACGGACATATTTACTAACCTATTTCTGCGGAATATTAATTGTGACAACAGTTAGTGAACATCGCGTCAAAATTATGCACAGGTCGGTTCAAACGAGCGGACCTGCTACCGCCGTAATCGGCAGGATTCGAACCTGCGCGGGGAAACCCCAATGGATTTCTAGTCCATCGCCTTAACCACTCGGCCACGACCACTGCCCTGCAAATGTCTGCGCTCGAAGAAGATAATTCACCAGAAATAATCGGTGAGTCCTGGGACAAACTGAGACTGCGCTGGTTGCAGTGTCACGGCAGTAATACTGATCCTACACCAAAGCTGGAAAGCGCCGGGAACACACAGCAGGCCAGGCAGATTCGGTGAAAATCGCTAACAAAACATGGGGGAGGGGAGACACAATTTGGTGGGAGGGACTCACTTTCTTGGAGCCCGCGAAGGGCTTCAACATCGGTAGCCTCGATCGCATCGACGCAGCAGTTTGATGGGCGATGAAAGGCTCGGCGAACTGGCCGATTCAGCCTTTAAAAATCGTCTGATACCCACTTGAATCATTGAAAAGCCACAATGTGATAAATAACACTGAAACAAATTCAATTGAAGCTAATGAAGGCAAACAGAAGAACCAACCTTGCTGGGGGGAGAGAGAGAGAGATGGGAGGGAAAACATACTAAACACCGTGAATAACCGTGAATGAGGGACTTACCAGCCAGCCACCCGATACCCGTTTAAATCTTCTCCATCCACCAATACATCCAATTAGTTCAAATTGGAATTGTACCCGCATCTACAGCTTTAAGAAATTATTCGTGAATACCTTCAGTCCCCCCCCCCCCCCCCCCCCACCCCACCATGCATTCAAAGGATGGGAAAGAGATAATAGGAGTTATTAAATACACCCGAATTAACGGGCAGAAAGCTAACAAAGGGATGGGGAACGGAATATTCAGGGTTATACATCCTATAGAAAGGACAGGCAGGTGGGCCGACTAAGTGCGGTGGCTCTTTTGGTGAGGGATTAAATTCAGTTCCTTGCGAGGGGTGACATATGGACTGCCGATGTAGAGTCGCTGTGGATATGAATGAGGAATTGTAAAGATGAAAAGACACTAATGGGAATTATCTACAGCCCCCCAAACAATAACCTGGATATAAGGTGCAAGTTGCAGCATGAGTTAAAATTGGCAAATAACAAAGGTAATGCCACTGTGGTTAGGGACATTTCAATATGCAGGTAGACTGGGGAAATCAGGTTGGTTCTGGACCCCAAGAAAGGGAGTTTGTAGAGTGCATCCGAGATGGATTCTTAGAGCAGATTGTACTGGAGCCTACCAGATTGAAGGCAATTCTGGATTATGTGTTGTCTAATGAATCAGATTTAATAAGGGAACGCAAGGTAAAGGATCCGCGAGGTGGTGGTGACCATAATATGATAAGTTTTAATCTGCAATTTGAGAGGATGAAGGTTAAATCAAAAGTGTCAGTGTTGCAGTTGATCAAACGGACTATGAAGGCATGAGAGAGGAGCTGGCCAAGGTCGACTGGTAAAGGATCCCTGCAATAACAGCAATGGCAGGAATTTCTGGGCACCATCCAGAAGATGGAGAATCATTCATCCCAAAGAGGAAGAAATATTCTACGGGGAGTAAGAGGCAACCCTGGCTGACAAGAGAAGATAGGGATTGAATAATACTAAAATAATAGGTGAATAACATAGCAAAGAGCAGCGGGAAGCCAGAGGATTGGGTCACTTTCAAAAGACAACACGCGGTAAGAAAATGGGCAATACGGGGTGATTAGATGAAATACGAGGGCAAGATGGCCAAGAATATAAAGAAGGATAGTGAAAACTTTTTTAGGCATGTTAAGAGAAAACCTAAGTAAATACAAATGAGGGTCCCTTGAAGGCAGAAACGTGTGAAATTATTATCGGGAACAAGGAAATGGCAGAAGAGTTGAACAGGTACTTTGGTTCTGTCTTGACGAAGCAGGCACGGAAATCGCTATCAAAACATTGGGGGATACAATTTATTGGCGGCCGCGCGCGCATACGCACACACACACACACGCGTGAGCGCGCATGTGCACACACGCGAGGCTTCGGCCGTGGGCCCTGTGGACGGTAACATCAGGAGCTGACCTGGTTGGTGACCGACTCCGAACTCCAGCAACAGCAGCTTCGTCTGCCCCGTATCATGGGGCTTGAATCGGACAGTTGGCGGGGCCTTTCATCGGCTGGCGGGGTTTCAGCATCGGGAGCCTCGATCAGCAATTTGATTTTGAATTACTAATTATTAAAGAAGTATATCTATCTCTGCCTTAATCTTTTTAAGGCAGAGATAAATATATTCTACAGGAGGTAACTAAACAGATGTAGAAGGGAATGAGATAAGAAGTGAAATGTAAAACGGGTGGAGGAATATAGATGGGTGAAAAGGAGAATGGGAAGGGGGGGGGGGTGATAAACTGGGGGACTCAGGGCTGGGAAATGAGCGCAGCAAGAGGGGAAATGAGTGGTAATTCTGCGGGGAGTTAGTGGAAACAAATGGGAGCGCACCCCGCTGGAGTGCTGGGTCTGGATTGAAGGAGGGGAAAGGGAGGGGAAAGGAAGGGTTACCTACAACCCACAGTCCCGTTGACATCAACCGGTTGCATCGTGGCTTGGTTCAGCAACTTGAGCGCCCAGGACCGGAAAAGACTACAAAAAGTAGTAAACACTGCCGCATCGGCTCTGAGCTCCCTTCCATCGAGGGGATCTATCGCAGTCGCTGCCTCAAAAAGGCTGGCAGCACCATCAAGGACCCACGCCATCCTGGCCACTCACTCGTCTCCCCGCTGCAACGATCAGGTTCATGAACAGCTTCTTCTCCACAGCCATCAGGCTATTAAACTCAATTGTCACAAATCTCTGAAGATTAATATGCCATTATCTGTTTATTTGCACTTTATCTGCTTATTTATTGATGTGTGTATATATTTATATAATGGTATTATGGACTCACTGATATGTTCTGTATTCATGCCTACGATATTCTGCTGTGCTGAAGCAAAGCACGAATTTCATTGTCATATCTGGGACACATGACGGCAGATGTGGTAGCTGCCACCCCTGGCGCTTTATCATTGCAGTTTTATGACGAGACCAGCGAGAGTAAATGTAATGTATTTATACGTAAAATCAGTTACCGGGACTATGGAAGGCGAGGACATGGAACGAAGGGGTCTACAAACATTACATTTATGACATACAGAGAGATAGTAACAGGCACACGTTTATTGCCCGCGCTCCACCCAGTTCCTGAGCGGTTCTGCAATCAGGGGGAAGGCTCCGCATATCGCTGCCTCATCTCTCGTCTCCCCGTTTTTGCAGCGGAGCTCCGCAATTTGGCGATTTTTACTATAAAAATGACTGGATCCATACAGAAATGATATTTATAACACAGATCAGTGGCAAATCTTTATATTTATATTATTTTATTTTATTTTTTTAACTTTTCGTAACAGCTATTTTCATTGGTGTATGACAGATGAAGCTCTGCCTCCATTGCCTCCCCTGACCACACGTCCCTGGTCCCGACCCACAGCTGGAGCCGCCCTCGACCATATTCGCGCACGTTCCGGTAGAAGGTGAGCGTGCTCCATCCCTTTTTGTCGACTGCCTGTAAGTTTACGAGTCAGACTGCCGCGTTTTGTCGGCCTGCTCGTTTTCCTGCCTCCGGCTCGACGGGGGTTCTGTGGCGGCCCATTTACTCATCTCCCTCTTCCTCTCTCTCTCACTTCGAGCTGACCAGCTCTCTTCCCTCTTCGGGTGAGTGTCCTGCCATCTCAGCAAGAGCTCAACTCGAGCCCACGTGGCGGCAGGCAACAACAACTTTGTGTTAGGGGACCAACGTGCATGGATTTCGAGCCTATCATGCCTGAATAAAGTAAACCGTTTATTCACGACGTTTAGTGCCTCTACAACACAAGGCTTGCTCAGACCATGTTTATGTCAGTCCATCGCCAGCAGTTTCCCCTCTTTACTCCGTGGAATATAACACTTCACTTCCCTTCCATTCCGGTCTGGCAATTGCCCCGTCCGTACGCACTGATATGTGCAATATAGCCATGCATAACAGATGCAGGAACATAATATCAATGCCGATCTTCAACTATTCCCCTGTACTATTTACGCCACCTCTCTCCCATTTCATGATCACTGTATCTCCCTCACAGGGGCAGACAGGGGACGTGCTGCTGTAGTGCGGCGCGATGGCCGCTACTGCGCTGAGGCAAAGCGCCAGTTCTCAGACACTTCCTCCTACCTATTCGTCGACCATGTTCCCGCAGATGAGCACCAGGCCATAATATCACAGACCATTACTGAGTATTCACTTCCGGCTGTCTGCCTTCCACAGCTTCCAACCTTTCCGTTTTTTCCAGCCCCGCACAACCCGAGTTTATCTTTTCCCCAAATTCCATGAACAAAAATTCATAAACAATGGCAGACCCATTGTTTCTTCCTGCTATTGTCCCACTGAAATTATATCCACGTACCTCGACCCCACTCTATTCCCCTGATCCAATCTTTTCCGATCTACGTCCAAGCTATCTCTCACGTCCTTCGCCTCTTTAATGACTTCCACTTTTCGAGTCTCTATTACCTTATCTTTATCATGGACATTTTTTCCATATCCTTCTACATTAATATCTATATCTCCCGTTTCCCTTTCCCTTTCCAAATCTGAAGAATGGTCTCGAAATGAATCGTCGCCCATTCCGTCCCTCCAAAGATGCTGTCTGTGCGGCATAGTTACTCCTGTTGCACCGCAGAAAGGCTCAAAACGAGCAGAGTGGGGCGGCAGCAGGGAGTGCCCGCCTCCGTAGAGAGCAGTTACTTAGCTGTCATCGACATGCATAGCAAAATATCACGAGCGTCCCTGGGTGGGCTCGAACCACCAACCTTTCGGTTAACAGCCGAACGCGCTGACCGATTGCGCCACAGAGACAACCTGACAGAGCGGCAAGAAATGATGCATTCCCGGGTTGGGAATGGGTGGCCTGGGACATAGCTGGGAAACGGCTTTTCACAAACGGCACCAATGATTTTGGCCCGAGGGTCGTATTTTTTCCAAAATAAAATTTATTGAGAAAAATGACAACAAATTATATACAAACAGTGCAAGCACCCTTCCGACATTTGCGGCGTTTATACAGACATTAATCGCCGTATATTCCGTTCCTGTACACAATCTCATCTTATATCAAGCCCCCTCATCACTCACGTGTCCACATTGTCACAGACATCATAAACCAGTAAAGCCCGGAATCACTCAGCCTCCTGTGTACAGATCCGGACCCTCTTAAAGGAATGATACATATGTGATGGCGCGAGTGCAGCATCGACTCCCCAGGGTTGAGCAGTGAGGAGCGGTTAAGGAACGTGTGTCGACATTCTTTGGCGTTCAGTGGATGAGTGTTGAATCATCGCGCAGTACACACTCTGGGCCGCAAGACATCGGGGTCGGAGCAATGAGGCAAATTTACAGGTCAGTGATGAAGCCATTTTTTACTTGTCTCCGCAGATTATCCACCGACCTTTTCAGTGTAACCAAACGCTTTGCTGTATTGTCACTTTTTTCCATACTTATTTCCGCGGATTATTCATTTAGGCAGCACCCAATGACCACTCCTTCAAAATTACGCGCAACTCAGTTTCGCACGGCGGACTGCTACTGCCGTAGTCGTCAGGATTCGCAACTGCGCCTGGAGACCCCAATGCATTTCATGTCGATCGCCTTACTCCGCCCACGTCTACCGCGCTCGACTAAGGGCATATTGCAGTGGATGTGATCTGCATGTCCTAAGAGGGACGAGCACAGTATTGATCCCAGACTCGGGGAAGCACGACTGTCGTGACCTAACGCTAGAACGTGCCGGAAACATGCAATCATGCAAGTCGGGGACAGGCTCCCTGCTTCAGACTCTGCGCTCCGTGCGGTGAGAGAGTTCCCGTCGGTCTGCCAGTGACGGGGTTTCAGGATACTGCCTTCATAACAAGAGGATTTCAGTATAGGTGTAAAAAGGTTCTTCTGCAGTTGTATAGGGCTCTGGTGAACCCACATATGGAGTAGGTTGTACAGTTTATGGTCTCCTAATTTGAGTCAGTGCAGCGTAGGTTCACGCGATTGATACCGGGGATGGTACTTGTCTCCGCAGTGGGGCTTCCAGTGGAAGTGGTGGAGGCAGGTTCGTTGGTATAATTTAAAAATAAATTGGATAGGAATATGGATGAGAAGGGAATGGAGGGTTACGGTATGAGTGCAGGCAGGTGGGACTAAGGGGAAAAAGTTGTTCGGCACGGACTTGTAGGACCGAGATGGCTTGTTTCCGTGCTGTAATGGTTATATGGTTATATGGTTATATGGCGGGACTTCATATGAGGAAAGATTGAAAAGACTAGACTTGTATTCACTGGAATTTAGAAGGATGAGGGAGGATCTTATAGAAACATAAAATTATCCCCATTATTATTCGCCCTTGCTATTGAACCACTAGCAGAAAGTGTTAGAGCATATCTAGAAATATATGGGTATAATACTAAAAATACAGTTAATACAATATCTCTATGTGCAGATGCTGTATTACTATATATTACAAACCCAGAAATCAGAACACCAAACTTGTTAAATCTTATAACTCAATTTGGTTTACATTCAAATATATTTTTTTAGATATTTACAACTTATAGATTATGTTAAATCACATACACAAGAATACAGAACTAGAGAACCAGAGTTTCTAGATGAATGTTTGAATAAATACCCTAACACAGTCAAATTAATATCTTACATTTGTAATACTCTTTTAGACAGTGAGATTCCGTCGACGGAATTATATAGACTAGCATAGGAAAAGGAATTAACTTAACCCATAACGAAAGATATTTGGGACGAAAGCCTACAACATATACATCAATGTTCGTTAAAAGCCAGACATTCTTTAATACAATTTAAAGTACTACATAGACTGCATTGTTCTAAACCAAATGTAATGCAATATTTCCTAACAGCTCTCCTATCAGTGACAAATGCCAATACTCTGCGGCTAATTTAACCCATACTTTTGTAAATTTTATAACAATTAAAAATTACTGGATGGATATTTTTTAAATAATCTCTGTAGTCGTTAAGACCCAACTGGATCCTGATCCTAAATTAATAAGATTGGGCATATCAGAACAATACCTAAAACTTACAACAAACCAACGAAATGATTACAGTATAATAATTGGGAAAAATTAATATAAAATGTTTGGAGAAACCCAGCAACCCCTACAATCAAGATGTGGATTATGGAGATGTCGGAGACCTTAGATTGGGGAAATTGACAAACCAGAATTATATACTAGAATATGATCTCCATTTATAGATTATTTGAAGGGGTAGATTGGGCCGGCGCGGAAGCCTGACTGAAACCTGAATCCAGGACTAGATGAATAGTTATGTTCTCTGACCTACGGACCTATCTCCTAAGTTGTATGATTGCCAATTTATTCTATTATTCTAATTCCCTTTCTTTCTGTCTTTATTTTTCTATCTATAAATATAAATAAATAATAATAAAAAGAAACATATAAAATTATAAAAGGACTGGGCAAGCTAGATGCAGGAAAAATGTTCCCAATGTGGGGCGAGTCCAGGACCAGGGGCCACAGTCTTAGAATAACGGGGAGGTCTTTTAAGACTGAGGTGAGAACAATACTTTTTCACTCATAGAATTGGAAATTTATGGAATTCCCTGCCACAGAGGGCAGTGGAGGCCAAGTCACTGGATGAATTTAAGGGAGAGTTAGATAGAGCTCTAGGGGCTGGTGGATTCAACGTATATAGGGAGAAGGGAGGAACGGGTTATTGATAGGGGACGATCAGCCATGATCACAACGAATGTCGGTGTGGCTCAAAGGGCCGAATGGCCTCCTCCAGCACCTATTTTCTATGTTTCTATGATCCGGCCTCCAGGTAATAATGGCGATCGGGGATTTCGCCGGGTGGTTAGCTCTGGGCGGCCGGGTTTACTTTCCTAATTGCTGGTCAATCCGACGGGCTTGCTGGGCGGCTTCTGAGGGTTGTCACCGGGCGACCACGTCTGTATGGGCGGGATTCACTTACTCTCTCGAGCGGGTGAGTGCGGCCGGTTGTCTTCTTCCAGCCCCCAATAGTCAGCGGATGGGAGCGGCTGAGGCGAATTGGTGGGGCTGCGCAGGTGCACTCAGGTGTAAAATAACGGTGACCGGACACCTCCCTGTTCCTCCCCCCACAGGTGCAGCGTGAGCAGTGAAATAACACCTCCACTTTAAGATGTTACTAGGCAAAGGGGGTGCCGTTGTGTCCCTGTCACTCGGAGGAGTGGTCCCCCAACCCAACCCATTCCCCATCGTAATATTCCACCACTCACCCGTTCCCCCAACGCAATATTACAACACTCACCCATAGCCCCTAAGTGCGCAGGCGTGGCTCACTTCCGCTCTTTCTCCAGCACACCATCCACCTCCTATTCATTTGTGGGTGGGGAGAAGGGAAGGGAAAGGTGGAGGGAAGTGGGCTGTATGATGGAGGGTTGTGTGTAGGCGGGAGGAGGGGTGTGTGGGCGGGGGGGAAGGTGTGGGAGGGAGGGGGACAAGTAAGTATGGGGGGGGGGGGGGGGGGGGTGTGGGGGCGGGGTGTGGAGCCGGGTGGAGGCGGGTTTGAGGTGTGTGAGGCTGGGGGATGGGTGTGGGGCCGGGTGGAGGGGTGAGGGGCCCGAGGTGTGTTGGGGGCGGGGGCGCGTTGTGTGGTAGGGGGTTTGTGGGACAGGACCAACGACTGACGCCTACTGCATTCCTAACGACTTCCAGTGTGTTCTGGATGACACTTCCTCCCACCAAGTTTCCAAACCAACTTCAAGCCCCCGTCACTTCCGCCAGCTACAAAGTGAACCCTCCATCTCCACCCATTCACGCCCTCCACAGAGACGCTCACTGCAAGTCGTTGGTTAATAATTTCCCATCCACACCATGTATTTGCAACTACGGGTGATGTACCACGTGTCCCTACACCTCCGCCCCCGCCTCCATACGTGGACCCCAGCAGACCTTCCAAGCGAGGCCAACGTTCATGTGCACCTCATCGGACTCACCTACTGCATGCGCTGTTCCCATTACAGCCTCTTGTACATCGGTGATACCATGCCGTTTAAACTTTGCATTTTTTAAATTTTAGGTGACATATATCAATCACCGAAACCCCATCGCTTTCCCACATTCCACACCTATTGTTTCGGCTATAGCCTTTGTCCAACCAACGTAATGAAGCAGCCACCACCTGTGCTCACCGTTTCTCCTGTGTCTCCTCTCTTCCATCTCCCCCCACTCCCTCGCCCTAATCAGTTTGAAGAAGTGTCCCAATCCGAAACGTCATCTGCCTATGTTATGCAGGGATGCTGGCGAACCCGCGGAGATACTGCAGCACTTTGTGCCTTTTTTCTTGTAATGCAACATCTGCAGTTGCATGTTCCGGTTTGGAGAGCTCCAAGCGCGGGCGGCGCTGATTTCTGGGACCCTTTGCCGAGGGCCGCCGGCGTTGAATCTCCGCCCAGCTCGGCCTGTGGAGTTTGGGAGACGCGGACTCCGGTAGGAAGTGGCCGATTCTGATTCCAAGCCGCTGAGGATGTTCATCTCGGCGAGAGGGCCCGAACGACGGGCCGCCCGTAGCGGCGAATGCGGGGGCTCCGAACGCCAATTCCTGAAGCTCACAAATAATGTCACACCCTACGTTGTAGCATTCCTGTGGCTATAACCATACTATCAAAGGGGGGGGGGGGGGGGGGGGGGGGGGTGGTAGTTAGAGGGAGAGAAGCGAATGAAGTGGATTAAGAGAAGCTGGTAGCCATCTCTGGATCTAATTTTGACACCGATGGAAACTCAAACAACTGCAGATGCTAGAATCTCGACGAAACACACAACGCTTTATAGGAATTCAGCGTGTCGGGCAACACCTGTGGAGAGAATGGGCAGGAGGCGTTTTGGATTGTGACCCTTCTTCACATTGATTATGTAAGGGAGGGTAAAACTGGAAAAAATAAGGGGTGCAATATGTCAGGCAGGTGGTAAGTGGCCGCAGTGGTGGGGCGTTAACTGGCAGATAGGTGCAATCAATGAACTAGACTAGAGGTAAAAAAAACAAGATTGAGAAAGGGAATCAGATCAGGTAAAGTGGAGTGAAATCTAAAACGAGGGAGGTGGTGATATGGTTGGAAGGTAGCAGGGTGGAGATGACACGTGGGGCCGAAGGTGAAATGGGGATAGGACATGAGTGTCGGGACGAGGGGAAAGGAGTATGAATTCTGCGGTAAGATACTGGGAGTATCTTCCGTCTCGAGTTCACTACAGTCCGCACTGCCCAATGTATGAGTGAATTTGACATCTGTACAGATGGGTTAGTGAGAGAGATTGCAGACGACAGTGGGATTGGTGCAGTGGCCGCTAGTGAGGAAAGATGTCAAAGCATTCAGCGTGATAAGGATCATCTGCGGGTATGGAGGAGGGTGGGAGATGGTGACAGATGGAGTTTAATCCGAGAAACTGTGAGTTATACTTAGGAATGTCGAATTAAAGGGGAACGTTTATGGCAACATTTCAATAACTGATGTGCGGAGAGACCCTGTGGTCTTAGCTGCCTGAAAATGGCAACGCTAATAGATAAACTGGTTGATAGGCATATAGTTTTGTTGGGACTGAAGATAACAATGAGGAAGTCACAACGCAGCCCGTTAATTGGACCTCATTTTGAGTCTCTCGTTAAGTGAACTGGTCGCTCCATTACAGGAACAATGTGGAGGCTCTGGAGGCGGCGTATACGAGATTTATTGCAATGCTGCTTGGAATAGGGGCATTGCCTACATGCAAAGGTGTGACAGACTTGGATTGCTTCATCTGATCGTTGGAGGTTGAGTCCTGATACACGTATATACAGCTATGAGAATATAGATATTTTCGACACTCAGAACCTTTATCCCAGGGTGGATGTTTCAATGACGAGAGGGTACCACTTTGAAGTGGGAGGTGGAAAATATAATGGATATGTGTTCGGCCATTTTTTAAACACAGAATTGTGGTACGCATTCTTAGGGCTGGTGTTGGTGGCAGACAACATAGTAGCGTTCACAAATATTGCATATATGTAGATGGATATGCAGGGAATGGAGGGATGTGGCCAACAGATTAGGTTAATTTGGCATAATGTACGAAATTGATATGGTGGGGCTTAGAACCTTTTTCTGTTTTAAGTTAATTCTGAATGTTCAAACAAACGATCACCTCAATAACTAGATTCTTGTGGCTATCACCATTTTTCAATCAAAATGTTCAAAACACGACCTGGAATACCGGTTATATTGAGAGAGAGAAAAACTATTCCCTCATCAAGGAATTGTATCCCGGTCTCCCGCGTGACAGGCGGGGATACGAAACACTATGAAGGAAGAAAAGTTGTGCACTCTGTTTTGAGAAGCAGAGCAAGGAATGTAGGTGCAAGGGGAGGGGGGGGGGGGGGGGGGGGGTCGATCGGGGAGAAATTGGTGCGAGTCCAGCTGGAGCACAGGTTGGGGAAGTGGGGGCGTGATTGATTACCTAAAATGTGAGAATTCAATGTTCATGCCTTTAGATTTTTATTCACCGAAAACCTGCACATTTCAGACTTTCACTTCTCACCGTCTCACTCATCTGCTCTCGGCCTCTTCTTCGAAACATCGCTCATTAAAGGACATGCTCGTGTTGAATTCTTTCCTACGGATGTGGTTTCTCTTTTTTAAACGAGTGTAAACGGAACTACGAGTCCTATTGTGTTTTTGTTTTCGTTAGAAAGCAATAGCGGGCCTGGTGATCAAGTCACAGAATCACACCGCACTGTCGACGGTTCGGTTCTCCAATTGCCGATGGAATCCTGAACACGTCTGCCTTCCATCTGCAGCAGGTCCTTTGCCGCTCTTTGGTATCATGGAGCGCGTTCCATTCCAGTTCATCGTGCTGTGCGTATTTGTGGTGTCCGAGATCGAATCTTACTCCACTTCTGGACATTCGTTCTCTAAAAAGGGAAGGAATGGAGGACTTTGACTTTGACTTTGACCTTAGAACCGGTTGGCGCTAGCAATGGACAAGGGAACAAGGTGGAATCGAGGTATGTGGAGATTAGTTCATTTGGACAGACAGAGGCAAATACGATGGAGATGGAAGCGGGCAAAGAATGAGATGGAAGCGGGCAAAGCGGGGCTTAGGGAAGATAAGGTTGAAGACTGTGGATGCAAAGAGCGGCTGAATCATCGAGTTGCACCATGGTAAAGGTGCGGCAATGGTGGGCTAGAAAGTGATAGTTATTTTGGAAGGGTGTGTTACGTGTTTTGAATGTAGAATCTCAGTCCGAAGAAGGCCTCGACCTGAACATCACCTAACGCTCTCTCAAGAGATGTTGCCCGACCCGCTGAATTATTCCAGTATTTTGTGTCGTTTTGTGTAAACCAGCATCTGTATTTCCTCGTTGCAACATTGATAAACATTATTTAATTTCGTGGTCCTTGACGTGAGAGGCAGATGTAGAGAGATCTGTTGCAGATGTGGACTATCATTTCAGTCGGATTCCGGTTGAATAATCACTAGGTCCAGTGCAACTCCGGTCCCCCGGCGAATGGGGACATCAAGTGGACAGAAATGGCCGAGGTCGAAAACTGATCCGTCGGAAATCAGCGCCGGGATTGATGATCGAGCTACAGCAATAGAAGCTATCCAGTACACTTACCTCCCGCAGCATCATGCGGCGATGGTGGTATAGTGGTGAGCATAGCTGCCTTCCAAGCAGTTGACCCGGGTTCGATTCCCGGCCATCGCAGTTTGAAGAATTTTAATTTCCTGATGTTGAAACTACCAACCTCTTCCAGAACTCGTAGTGCCCAGTAGTGTATTCCGCTATTTTGACGTACATTCATTTGAGTTAGATCATTTCCATGGATGGCGATGCCATCTCATTTTGGTTAATTGGTGTTCCCTGTTCACTGGCGGATGGATCAGTGTAGGAATTCATTCCCTCGTTATTTTCCCGGTAAATTGATGTCTGCTGCTCACTTTTTTCCATTTGCCCAGATCAAACTAGGACACATGACAACATGCCCACGAGGCTTGTTCAGACTAAATGACCTCAGTCCATCACCAACGGATCTCTTGATACCCGTGTAGTCTCTCAACCCCCTCCCCCGAGCGTGAACTTCGCTCTATTCGTCAGCACTGAAAATGTCGTTTTGTCATAGGGAACAGAAACAGACACCTCATGTCCATACCGATCTTCACCAAGTCCCCTGTACCATCTCCTACACATTTCTTCAATTTCTGGATCCCTCTGTCTCCAATACAGACTATCGACTGACGACTACTACAAACCTATAGATTTCCTGTGTTACCTAGACTATACTTACGGCTGCTGTGCCTCTTTCAAATCCGCAACGCGCTTCCCACAATTTCTGTTGCACGTTGCATTGTCTGATGTCAGGTAACATCAAAGAATCCCCCAACCCCTTCTCCTCCACTCCACCTCACTACTTTCTTCCCTCCGATCCTCTTATGTGCAGCAGCTGAACTCGAACCTATTTATTTCCTTCGCCCACATGTCTTCCTCTGCAATACATTCGGAGCTCTCCAATGCCTTTGTCTCACACCTTTTGTGTCAGCTCTGGCAATAGAAAGCAATAGCGGGCCTGGTGATCAAGTCACAGAGTCACACTGCATTGTCGACGGTTCGGTTCTCCAATTGGCTATGGAATCCTGAAGACGGCTGCCTTCCATCTGCAGCAGGTCATGGCCGTAGCGTCACCCATCCTTTTTCTTCATAGATTCCGCCATACCCGCTGAGTTACTCCAGCACTTTCGTTCCATTCCAGGTCATCGTGCTGTGCGTATTTTTGGTGTCCGAGATCGAATCTTACTCAACTACTGGACATTCGTTCCCTAAAAAGGGAAGGAATGGAGGACTTTGACTTTGACCTTAGCACCGATTGGCGCCAGCAATGTCTGCCTCGCCAACAGTCTGTCTGTCCGTTCCTTATTTGATTGTTGGTGTGAGTTAAATGTATCTCCGTCGTACCGTATCTCCTTCCACAGTGCGGCCTGACGTCGAGTAGTTGGCGGCCTTTGCTTGAAACCGACCTCAGTAGCTCCACCGCGGGAGCCTGCGGACCTACCGTCGTGGAGCCCGCGATCCTTTTGTCAGGGATCGATCACTGAGCACCGCCGCGGGAGCCTGTGGACTTTAACATCATAGGCCTCGCGGCGTCTGGTCAGAGATCGACTTCGAGAGCTCCTAGCCGCAGGAGCTTCGACCGCCCCGACGCGGGAGCTTCGATCCCCATTACACACAAATGCTGGACCTACTCCGTGGGACAGGCAGCATCTCTGGAGAGAAGGAATGGGCGACGATTCGGGTCGAAACCTTCTTCAGACTACGATATAGCTATATGAATAGATATAGACACAGATGCGAATAATTTTGAATGAATGCAGACACAGATACAGGAAACTGCAGATGTCGTTTTACATGGCGGCAGTGTAGACCGTGGCGCATGGAGGGGGAACTATAGTGAGACCCAGTGGCTGGAGTGAGATCCAGCCACTAGATCCTATTAGATTCTAGTTGGACAAGACCACTAAACCTTTCCACCATGTCACTTCAGATTTCACCTCTCTCCTATCTGACACCCTTTTGTTCCTATTTCATTTCTGCCCCTTGTCCACTCGCGGAGAAGGTCAGAAGGACGATCAGAGCGGCCGTTAATCCTGGACCGGATCGCGTCACTAGCTCAGCATTTCATCTTTCCCCATAAAGTGTTTCACCTGTTCCCGACACTTTCCTCCCAGACCTTCCCGCAGACGCATTGAGCGAGTCGTCGTGATTGTTGGGACTTTGCGGGAGTTGCTATATATCTGTCAGCAGCAATCTGGGTTTAATGCTCCGAGTGCCGAGTTCAGTGCAAACCCCGAATGGCGCCGAGATACAAATCCGTTGAGGGGATATTCTGGGAGAAGAGTTCTTCGAATACCCGATGAACACCAAACTCTTTCCTCCTACATCATAGTCGCTTCACGCCATTTTCTGTTTAAAATAAAGCATGCCGTCAAGGAGGAAACTCGTCTCCGCGCCATGGAATTGAATCACTGCCTCCCACGTGACAGGCCAACAAACTGTCCATTTTATTAGGGAAGAACTATAATCAATAATGCAATCACTCGTTCAGATGTCAATGTCAATGTCATGGCTTCTTTGACAGTAAAATGCGCCTATCAGAAATCCACCGCACCGTGAAGTTTCTGTACCTTTTAACTATCTTTCACTTATAGTCATTAAGTACCAGCCGAATACCGGGTCCATTCTGCAGCCAATTGTCTGTTTATCGAAATAACATTTATAATTGAAAAAGGACAGAGAGTGCAGGAGTAACTTCACGAGTCAGGAAGCATTTCTGGATAACCGATTGGCGACGTTTTTCATCGGAACCGTTTCTTCAGCCATGATCATATTGAATGGCGGTGCAGGCTCGAAGGGCCGAATGGCCTACTCCTGCACCTAATTTCTATGTTTCTATGTTTCTATCCCGCTCATGGTAAAGATGAGGCAATGGGAACTAAGCAATTATAAATTATTGAAGAGTGAGAGATGTCTCGGGTGTATGCGGTAAGGGACTGGACAAGGGGACAAGGTGGAATCGAGGTATGTGGAGATTAGTTCATTTGGACAGGCAGAGGCAAATAAGTTGGAGATGGAAGCGGGCAAAGAATGAGATGGAAGCGGGCAAAGCGGGGCTCAGGGAAGATAAGGTTGAAGACTGTGGATGGGAAGAGCGGCTGAATCATCGAGTTGCACCATGGTAAAGGTGCGGCAATTGTGGGCTAGAAAGTGATAGTTATTTTGGAAGGGCGTGTTACGTGTCTCGAATGTAGAATCTCAGTCCGAAGAAGGCCTCGACCTGAAACATCACCAAACGCTCTCTCAAGAGATGTTGCCCGACCCGCTGAATTATTCCAGTATTTTGTGTCGTTTTGTGTAAACCAGCATCTGTAGTTCCTCGTTGCAACATTGATAAACATTATTTAATTTCGTGGTCCTTGACGTGAGAGGCAGATGTAGAGAGATCTGTTGCAGATGTCGACTCTCATTTCTGTCGGATTCCGGTTGAATAATCACTAGGTCCAGTGCAACTCCGGTCCCCCGGCGAATGGGGACATCAAGTGGACAGAAATGGCCGAGGCCGAAACTGATCCGTCGGGAATCAGCGCCGGGATTGATGATCGAGCTACAGCAATACATACAATACAAATTTATTATCATTTGAGCCCCAGTGAGACTCAAACGAAATGTTGTTTCCACAGCCATACAAACAAAGACACTGTCTTACAGACATACACATAATTAAATTCACACAAACATCCATCACAGTGGACCCACTGTGATGGAAGGCAAGTCTTTTCTCTCCCCTGTTCTCCGTGTCTCTCCCGATGTCCAAGCCCCAGGCGGGCGATGATGAGTCCCACGGCCATTTTAGGCCGTGCCGGGCGATTTACGGCCCCGCTCCCGGTCTAAAAGTCACAATGTTGGAGGCCCCGGCGGGCGCTGGAATGTCCCACGGCCATGAAGCCGCGCTGGGCGATGTTCGACCCCGCTCCGGGTTGTTCCAACCCCGTGACACGGGCTGGAGAAGTCGCGTTGCGGGAGCTCCGGGAAGCGGTCTCTCTCTCTCCCCCCGGACCCGCGAGCTTCCGATGTCCCAGTCCACCGGACCTGTGGCTGCGTTGCTGGAGCCTCCGAGCCCCAGGAGTCGAGTCGCAGCAGCGAGTCACCGCCGCTCCCCATGCTCCGAGGCCGGCCAGCCCCACGATGGTGAGTCCGCAGATCCGCAGCTCCGCAGCTCCGCAGTCTCCGCAGTCTCCGGGTCGTTCAGGCTGGAGGCCGCTCCACGGTGCTAGGCCCCAACGACAACCGAGACCCGACAGGGAAAAGTCGGGTCTCCCGGACAGGGAAGAGATTTAAACAGTTCCCCCCCCCCCCCCCCCCCGCCCCCCACATTTACACATTTAAAAATACTATTAAAAAACACCAACACTACATTTAACTAGACAAAAAATAAAAAAAAGACAGACAGGCTGTAGGGGCCGCTGCAACGGGTGAGTCGCGCCGCCGCCAACCATAGAAGCTATCCAGTACACTTACCTCCCGTAGCATGATGCGGCGATGGTGGTATAGTGGTGAGCATAGCTGCCTTCCAAGCAGTTGACCCGGGTTCGATTCCCGGCCATCGCAGTTTGAAGACTTTTAATTTCCTGATGTTGAAACTACCAACTTCTTTCAGAACTCGTAGTGCCGAGTAGTTTATTCCGCTAATTTGACGTACATTCATTTGTTAGATCATTTCCATGGATGGCGATGCCATCTCATTTTGGTTAATTGGTGTTCCCTGTTCACTGGCGGATGGATCAGTGTAGGAATTCATTCCCCCTCGTCATTTTCCCGGTAAATTGATGTCTGCTGCTCACTTTTTTTCCATTTTCCCAGATTAAACAAGGACACATCATAACATGCCCACAAGGCTTGTTCAGACTAAATGACGTCAGTCCATCACCAACGGATCTCTTGATACCCGCGTAGTCGCTCAACCCCCTCCCACGAGCGTAGACTTCGCTCTATTCGTCAGCACTGATAATGTCGTTTTGTTTTAGGGAACAGAAACAGACACCTCATGTCCATACCGATCTTCACCTAGTCCCCTGTACCATCTCCTACACATTTCTTCCCTTTCTGGATTCCTCTGTCTCCAATACAGACTATGGACTGACGACTACAACAAACCTATAGATTTCCCGTGTTACCTAGACTATACTTACGGCTGCTGTGCCTCTTTCAAATCAGCAACCCCCTTCCCACAATTTCTGTTGCACGTTGCATTGTCTATTGTCAGGTAACATCAAACAATCTCCCAACCCCTTCTCCTCCACTCCACCTCACTACTTTCTTCCCCCCAATCCTCCTATATGCAGTAGCTGGACTCGAACCTATGTCTTTCCTTCGCCCACATGTCTTCCTCTGTAATACATTCGCAGCTCTCCAATGCCTTTGTCTCACACCTGTTGTGTCAGCTCTGACATTTGTCCTACCATTTGGCTGTCATAAGCTCCTCTAATCTGTGTTCACCTATTACCTGCCCCTCATCTCTTCCAGCTCCCCCACCCCCGCCACATCCATCTGAAGAAGTGTCCCGGCCCGAAACTTGCTGCTCGACTCGCAGAGTTACTCAGTATTTTGTGTATTTTTTTGTAAACCAGAGTCTGCAGTTGCTTCCTTCTATTTGTCTATACTAATCACGAACAGTGCGGTCGATATACTTCAACACCGTTCAAAACGAATCTGAGTAGCATCGGCATTGTGAAAGTACATGCAATCACAGACGAAAGGATCCAGATTCCAAACACCAGCTTTGTGTAAAGAGTTCGTTTTTAGAAACTTCTATATTTTCTGAGCGGGTGGTGTGATCATTCCCACACTCCATGGAGGCAACTCACCTTCTCCGAGTTCCGCCTGTCGCCACAGAATCTCCTGTCCGCACCTCTGTCAATGGAATCATATTACACTATGGCTGCCTGACGTCGGTCGAGCCGGTCGAGCCTCAGCACCAGAGTTTGAGTCACAGTATTCGTCTTCCGCAGGTCATCCATGTCGTCCAGGAGGAGCTGCATCTGGACACAGGTGGAGTAGCCAGTGCCCCAACCTGCACCAAACGCACTGCAGTAATATTCCTGCCATCACGTCAAGAAGTTTCAAATTTTAAATTAAATTAAACACACAACCGGATAACTGTAGCCTCCTTGCCGCAGACGCTTGAGCCATAAAGCCATATAGCCATATAACAATTACAACACGGAAACAGGCCATCTCGGCCCTTCTACTCCGTGCCGAACACTTATTCTCACCTAGTCCCATCTCCCTGCACTCAGACCATAACCCTCCATTCCTTTCCCGTCTATATACCTATCCAATTTATTTTGAAATTACAAAATCGAACCTGCCTCTACCACTTTCACTGGAAGCTTATTCGACACAGCTACCACTCTCTGAGTAAAGAAGTCCCCCCTCATGTCAATGTATTATACTTCACCTCAACTAGACCGCTCCCAACAGGACCCACATTTGATTTATCTAACAAGACAACTATCCACACAACTAGAAACTTAGAAACATAGAAATTAGGTGCAGGAGTAGGCCATTCGGCCCTTCGAGCCTGCACCGCCATTCAATATGATCATGGCTGATCATCCAACTCAGTATCCCGTACCTGCCTTCTCTCCATACCCTCAGATCCCCTTGGCCACAAGGGCCACATCTAACTCCCTCTTAAATATAGCCAATGAACTGGCCTCAACTACCCTCTGTGGCAGAGAGTTGCAGAGATTCACCACTCTCTGAAAAGTTCTCCTCATCTCGGTTTTAAAGGATTTCCCCCTTATCCTTAAGCTGTGACCCCTTGTCCTGGACTCCCCTAACGTCGGGAATAATCTTCCTGCATCTAGCCTGGCCAACCCCTTAAGAATTTTGTAAGTTTCTATACGATCCCCTCTCAATCTCCTAAATTCTAGAGAGTATAAACCAGGTCTATCCAGTCTTTCTTCATAAGACAGTCCTGACATCCCAGGAATCAGTCTGGTGAACCTTCTCTGCACTCCCTCTATGGCAATAATGTCCGTCCTCAGATTTGGAGACCAAAACTGCACGCAATACTCCAGGTGTGGTCTCACCAAGACCCTGTACAACTGCAGTAGAACCTCCCTGCTCCTATACTCAAATCCTCTTGCTATGACAGCCAATTTGCTTTCTTTACTGACTGCTGCACCTGCATGCCTACCTTCAATGACTGGTGTACCATGACACCCAGGTCTCGCTGCGTCTCCCCCTTTCCCAATCGGCCACCATTTAGATAATAGTATGCTTTCCCGTTTTTGCCACCAAAATGGATAACCTCACATTTATCCACATTATACTGCATTAACTAATTAAGATGTCTCAGCCAATCCACTCCCTCGCTGGTCTGCTTAGTTCTCCTCTGCGACCTTCGATAACTGCACCGGGCTGTCTCTTTGCGCTCTTTTTAAAGCTGCCGAACTACGCTCACACGCGCTCGTTTTAAAGCTCACACCCTGGTCTGGCTGCTTATCCTCTGCGATCTTAAAGGCAATTAGCCCTCGTCGCTGGATTGTTTAACTATTCGCTCATTTATTTTACTCAAGGGTTAGCCGGGGTTAGGGGTCGTATTTGCCCCCAATGTTGTTAGAAAGGACATTCATAAACAGGAAAGGTCACAAAATGCTGCAGAAAGGCCGCGGGTCAGGCAGCATCTCTGGGGAACATGGATATGTAATGTTTCGCATCGGGACCGTTCTACAGACTGACTACGTCCATGGTGAGGCAATGGGGGACCATTGAAAGGAGACTTTCAATTTGAAAGTTATTGAGGTGTTGAAGGGTGTGTAAGATTTATTTGGAAAGGGACTGGATGGGGGTAAGATGGAAACGAAGCACGTGCAGTTCTGATCCGTGCGGCAGGTGCAGGCGGAGACGATGGGTCTGTCAGGGCACTACTGTTTGTGGAAAGGGATGGAGATAGCAACGGGCCCTGTGTGACTTTGGAACAATAAGTTTGGATACTTATGGATGACGAGATCGGCAGAAGTGGTGAGAGTGGAGCAATGGGGGCCCAGAATTTGAACGTTATTGCAAAGCTGAGGAGGATTTTAGGCTGTGATGGAAGGCGGCGCGACTCTCGTCAGCAGCGGCCTATGCAGCCTGTCCGCGTTTTTATTATTTATTTTGTCTATGTTTATATGTAGTTTTTGTTATTTTATGTTGGTGGTGTGTGTGTGTGGGTGGGGGGGGGGGGGGGGGGGGGGGGGGGGGGGGGGGGGGGGGGGAGGGGGAAACTTTTAAATCTCTCCCTGCACTGGAGACCCGACCTTTTCTCGTCGGGTCTCAGTTGTCGTTGGGGCTGCAACGAGGAGCGGCCTCCAACAGAAGAAGCCGGGGCTCTGGTGCCGACTCACCTCACCGTCGTGGAGCTGGCCGAGACCGGAGCGGGTGGAGCGGAGGAGGAGCGCTGCCGCTGCCGCTGCTGCTGCTGCTGCTGCTGCTGCTGCTGCCGCTGCTGCTGATGATGCGGAGGCTGCTACTGCGGGTCTGCGGACGGCGGCACCGGGAGCCCGCGGATCCCTGGAGGGAGACCGCTTTTCAGGGCTCCTGCAACGGCGACTTCTCCCGCCCGATTTGCGGGGTTGAAGAGCTCCTGGAGCGGGGCCTACATCACTGCCCCGCGCGGCTTGGAATGGCCGCGGGACAATCGCCATCGCCAGCCGGGGGCTGTGACTTTGACTCTGACATCGGGGGGAGGAGTGCAGTGGAGAGATAAGTTTTTTTTGGCCTTCCATCACAGCTATGTGATGGATGTTTATGTAAAATGTAAATTATGTTGTGTCTGGGGTCTATTTGTGTGTAATGTATGGCTGCAGAAACGGCATTTCATTTGGACCTCCAGGGGTCCAAATGACAATTAAATAGACTATTGATTATGTGTGGGAAGGGACTGGACAAGGAGGATAGGGTGGAATTGAGGGGTGGATATTTGTTAAATAGGGCAGGAGCAGGGTTGAGATTTTGGATGGCGAGAATGGCAGACATGTCAATTAAGTCCATGGCAAAGATGAGGCAATGTGGCCTTGAAATTGAAAGCTATTCTAGAGTTGAGAGGCGTGTGAGGTGTCATGTATGTTGTAACTCAATCTGACGAAGGGCATCGATCCGAAACATCACCAATCCATGTTCTCCAGAGAGGCTGCCTGACAGCGCGTTACTCCTGGATTTGGTGGCTATTGGTGTAAACTAACACCAAGTTCTTCCTTGTTGTTAAATTTCTAATCAGGATTTGTTTTCGTGCTTGCTGATGTGACGTCAGTCCTTCACCATTGGTTCTCTGTTTATCCCGCCGCTCTCTTCTCACTTCTCTCTTCTCACACCGCTCTCCCTCCACTCCGTCATGAACCTCGTCCCGTTCGGCTACACTGATAGATGTACTATAGTAATACAGAACAGCAGCAGGCACATCATGTCCATTGATAATGGGGAACAAGGACATAGCAGGTCAATTGAATAATTACTTTAGTTCTGATTTCACTAAGGAAGACATAGATAATTTGCCGGAAATAGCAGGGGACCGGGGGTCAAATGAGATGCAGGAACTGAGTGAAATCCAGGTTAGCCGGGAAGTGGTGTTAGGTAAATTGAATGGATTAAAGGCCGATAAATCCCCAGGGCGAGATAGGCTGCATCCCAGAGTACTTAAGGAAGTAGCCCCAGAAATAGTTGATGCATTAGTGATCATTTTTCAAAACACTTTAGATTATAGAGTAGTTCCTGAGGATTGAAGGGTAGCTAAAGTAACCCCGCTTTTTAAAAAGGGAGAGAGAGGGAAAATAGGGAATTACAGACCAGTTAGTCTAACAGCCGTAGTGGGGAAACTGGTAGAATTGGTTATTAAAGATGGGATAGCAGTATATTTGGAAAGTGGTGAAATCATTGGACAAAGTCAGCATGGATTTATGAAAGGTAAATCATGTCTGACGAATCTTATAGAATTTATCGAGGATGTAACTAGTAGAGTGGATAAGGGACAACCAGTGGATGTGTTATATCTGGACTTTCAGAAGGCTTTTGACAAGGTCCCACATAAGAGATTAGTATACAAACTTAAAGCACATGGTATTTGGGGTTCTGTGTTGATGTGGATAGAGAACTGGCTGGCAGACAGGAAGCAAAGAGTAGGAGTAAACGGGTCCTTTTCACAATGGCATGCAGTGACTAGTGGGGTGCCGCAATGCTCAGTGCTGGGGCCCCAGCTATTTACAATATATATTAACGATTTGGACGAGGGGATTGAATGCAACATCTCCAAGTTTGCGGATGACACGAAGCTGGGGGGCAGAGTTAGCTCTGAGCAGGATGCTAGGAGGCTGCAAGGTGACTTGGATAGGCTGGGTGAGTGGGCAAATGCATGGCAGGTGCAGTATAATGTGGATAAATGTGAGGTTATCCACTTTGGTGGGATAAAAAGGAAAGTAGACTTTTATCTGAATGGTGGCCGATTAGGAAAGGGGGAGATCCAACGAGACCTGGGTGTCACGGTACACCAGTCATTGAATGTAGGCATGCAGGTGAAGCAAGCAGTGAAGAAAGCGAATGGTATGTTAGCATTCATAGCAAAATGATTTGAGTATAGGAGCAGGGAGGTTCTACTGCAGTTGTACAGAGTCTTGGTGAGACCACACCTGGATTATTGCCTACAGTTTTAGTCTCCTAATCTGAGGAATTACATTCGTGCCATAGAGCGAGTACAGAGAAGGTTCACCAGACTGATTCCTGGGATGTCAGGATTTTCATGTGAAGAAAGACTGGATAGACTCGGCTTGTACACGCTAGAATTTAGAAGATTGAAGGGGGATCTTATATAAATTTACAAAATTGTTAAGGGGTTGGACAGGCTAGATGCAGGAAGATTGTTCCCGATGCGTGGGAAGTCCAGAACAAGGCGTCATAGTTTAAGGATAAGGGGGAAATCCTTTAGGACCGAGGTGAGGAAAACATTTTTTCACACAGAGAGTGGTGAAACTCTGGAATTCTCTGCCACAGAAGGTAGTTAAGGCCAGTTAATTGGCTATATTTAGGAGGGAGTTAGATGTGGCCCTTGTGGCTAAAGGGATCAGGGAGTATGGAGAGAAGGCAAGTACATGATACTGAGCTGGATGATCAGCCATCATCATATTGAATGGCTGTGCAGGCTCGACGGGCCGAATAGCCTACTCCTGCACCTATTGTCTATGTTTCTATACAGATCATCAACGACTCCCCTCGGTCATCTCGCTCCCCTTTTTTGATCTCTCTATTTCCGTCAATGGGAACAGAATATCGACTGTCGTCTACAACCAACTTAGTGGCTCACAGAGTTATCTGGAGTACACTTCCTCTTGCCCTGCCTCCTCAAAATCTGCAATCCCGTCCTCTCAATTTCTCCTCTCTGCCGCATCTACTCCCAAGATACGGTTTTTCATTCTGGGATATCGGAAATGTCCTTTTTCTTTAGTAATCATAGATTTCCACAACTTGCATAGACGTATTCCTCACCTGCGTCTCCTCTCATTTCCATGATTCTGCTCTCACAACAACACCACGAACCCCCTCTCCAACCACACACACACACTCAAGACTGAACAAGGACTGAGATCACAAGGTCTGCATCTTTCACGCCGCAAGATTTCGCATCCAACAGATAAATCCTCCGGCGTTTCCTTCACCTCCAAAGTGATCTCACCACCAGTCGCATCTTCCCATCTCCACCCTTTCCCCCCCTCCGCATAGATGGCTATCTCCGGAACTGCACGAAGCCGCCACTTTACCAGGTACTATCCTCTGCGTCTACGGGAGATGTAGCACGTGTATATATACCTCCCAACTCCTTTCTATTCAGGGACCCCAACAGTCCTTCCAAGTGAAGTCGAGGTTCACGTGCCCCTCCACTAACCTCGCGCTGTTCACTTGGTGTTCGCGATGTAGCCTCCTGTACATCCGCGAGGACAAAAGGTGGGAACAATTATTTCTCCAATTTCAGGTGACATCTAACATCTACCTAGCTCCTTCTCCTTTTCTCCACCTTACTTCCCCCGCCAATTATCGGTGCCGCGCCAAGCCTCGCACCTATTTCTCCCCTCCCCTCCACCAATATCCCTTTCTCGGGCTTCACAATTCGGAACTCAAATCATTTCCTCTCACGTCTTTAGTTTCCGCTCTGGCCTTTGACTCTGACCATCTTCCCATCAAAATACCCCATACAACTGTCCTTATATTTCTTGCCTCGCTTTGTCCTGCCCCGTCTCTCTATCAGCCCCCCACCCGCAATCCCATCTTTTGTCCTCGCGGATGTACAGGAGATCACACGCAATGTGAAGGAACAGCATCTATTTTTTGCTTGGGCGGCCTGCAGTCCAGCGGTATGAACGTTAATTAATCTAGTTTCAAGTAATCCCTGCATTCCCTGCCCCCTACACACCCTCGTCATTCTACTAATTCCGCTGTTTGCATCCTTAATCCCTTCGTTACAATTTCTTTCCCGACGAACAATGGGCCATTAAGAACTCGACCCTATCTTCGTTATCTTTGCCGCCCTGCTTGATTCTGGTCTTTTCTTGCGTTCGGTTTCCTCCACAGACTGAGGATGAGTCCCGACCCAAAATGTCACCTATCCGTTAATCTCCACAAATGCTGCCTGACCCGCATCTCGGCCTGAGTTATTCCAGCAGGCTGTTTCTATTTTCGGCGTTATATTTGAAGTTAGCTTGTAAAGGCGCCAGTTAAGGTTTAAAAGCATCAACGTGAACTGTTGGTCCTTTAACACTAAAGGAGGTCTAATATTCACTAAATGGTATCGACCTGTTGGGAAAGTTAAGGGGACTTCTGGATTGGAAAAAAATGAACTGACAGACCAAAGAACCATAGAGTGATAAGGTGTGGAAACAGGCCCTTCGGTCCAACTTGCCCACACCGGCCAAACTTTCCCTGCTGCGTTAATCCCACCCGTTGTGGGTGAGTCCTCGGCTGCAACTCAGTATTATGTGACGCGTGTTGTTGGCGAATCATTCCGGTGACACAATCATCGGAGGAATCATGGTCGCCTACTGACCAATTCATAATATTCGCTCATCGCTCCGAGAAGGATACTATATGGTCGGTCTAGAAATATTGGGCCGAAGGGCAGCTCACAGTGAATAATAATTGAATACGTCGCTCTTCACACTCATCGAGAATCACCGAAGTGAAAGAATTCAGGATTGCGGCTGGGTAGGGCATTCGGTCCATCGAGATCGGCACACGCCGCGTTCTTTCACAGATTCATTTCCAGAGGTTTGGATGTGCGGAGATCAGAATTACGATTGGAGCGATGGGAGGAAATGGAATCCGAATCAACCAGACGAAATGTAGAAACAAAGAACTGCAGATGCCAGTTTATATCAAAGATAGGCACAAAGTCCAGACGTAATTAAGCGGGTCGGGCAAGATCTCTGGTAACGTTTCGGGTCCGGACCTTGTTCAGGCCGAAGGCAGACATGGTCACCATTTGAGAACCTTGATCCACCAACGAATTAGGAGCGGAACTGTCTCCCGTGCGGTGTGACTCTGTGACTCGCCCACAATCCCGCTGCTGCTTTTTTGACAGCAAAATCATCAGAAGACTCGCAGTTCCCGTCACGTTCATTCAGAATAGGGAAAAGCGCATCCCTATAAAACAATTCAACACGAGCATGTACTTAAACAAGTGACTGGATCGCGGAAGAGGCCGACATCACACGTTAGACAGTGAGAAGTGAATGTCTGAAAGTTATATGTTTTCGGTCAAAGAAAAATGCAATGGCATGGATTTTGATTTCTCGAATTCTAAGTAACTAACCTACAGACAATCCTTACCCCCCCCCCCCCCCCCCCCCCCCCCCCCCCCCCCCCCCCCCCCCCCCCTCTACATCGCCCACCTGGAGACACACCTATTTCTCCATGTCTCTTCCCCCTTCCACCTACATTCCTTATTCTATTTCACAATGCCGCATGCCCAAAGGTTCCGTGTCAGTATAATGGTTACTATACCTGTCCACCGCGGTCAAATTCCCCGATGGGGAGACGTTTTTCTTTTACTAAATGCCACCGTAATTTCAGGTCCTATTTTGAACATTTTGATCAATAAATGGTGATAGGAACAGATAATTAGTATTTCAAGGGATCGTTTCTGCAAACATCCGTTACGAACCTAATACGGCACAGCAGAGGAAGAGGCCATTCGGCCCACATCAATGCCGACCATAATGACAAGTTAATCTAATCTCATTGCGTACATGTGATTATTTGTTAGCATTCTATTAAGTTGCATTTAGTTTAGTTTCTTGAAATGTGAAAAGCTTTCCCTACGAGCCAACCAATTAGTGCAAAGATAATACATGATTAACGAGGAACCGTTATCAATTATGCAGATACCTTTCAGATATCTTTCAGATACCCCGTTCACAGTGTGACAGGAGGGGTTTTTGGAATTTATTTTACGATTCATAGACCAATATAGTTCAATTACTAGCTACGGTCAGGTATACCATTTGGGCTCAACTGCCTGTTGTTCGAAACAATATTTACAGTCAGAAAATTAAACCAAGTGCTGGTGCAACTCCGCGGTTCAGGCTGCATGTCTGGAGAACATGGAAAGGCGACGTTTCGATTCGGGATGATCCTTTGGCAGACTCCGTCCATCGTAGACCTGAGACAATGGGAGCAGATACATTTAAATTTAATGAAGAGGTTGAAGGGTTTGTGTGATGTCTCGGGTGTATGTGGGTGGGACTGAACAAGCGAGATTGAGTGGAATCGAGGCGTGTAAAGATGAGGTCAATGGGGCTGGAGCAGGCAAAGGCGCAGTTTGATCAATTTCGATTTCCTGAAGATTGGAACAAAAAACTAGAGTAACATAGAGTCTGCAATTCTGCAGAAAAGGAAGAGGTGGCGTTTCGTGTCTCGATTCTACTTCCGGCTGAGAGTCAATGGAGTTCAATGTTCTGAACTCGTGGGGGCGATTGGTCCACTCAGGCAAATTTGCGTCCAACGCAATGAATCCATTTGAGTTTGATCATTCCTTTTCAGCGAGATGCCATCACCTTTTCATTAATTATTGTTCATTATGAGCTGTTCAATTGGTCATGGATGGAATTATTTCCCCTCGTAGTTTTCCCGGTAAATGTACAACTGGATCAGTGCAATCTCCTGCTCACTCTATTCCATTTGCCAACATCAAGCTAGGACGCATCCCGACATGCCCACATGAGTTTTTCAGACTACGTGACGTCAGTCCATCACCACAAGTTCTCTGCTTTACCATGGCAACATTCTACTCACTCGCCCTCCATTCTGGCACGGACTTCGCCACATTTCTCTGCACTGATAGATGTAATATAGTCCTGCATAACAGAAGCAGGCACGTCATATCCATTACGAGCATCCACTACTCATTTATACTATCTCCAGTACTCCCCTCCCCTTTCACGATCTCTCTATCTCTACCACAGATGACAGACTATCGGCTGGCGCCTACTGTACACCTACCAACTTCCAGAGTGTTCCGCATGACACTTCCTCCGACCAAGTGTCCAAACCAATCCTCCGTCATTTCCCTCACCAACAAAGTGAACACACCATCTCCACATATTCCCGCCCTTCACAGAGACGCTCACAGCAACTCGTTGGTTCATCCCTTCCCACCCACACCACCCCGTCCGGGGGTACATTTATTTGCACCTACGGGATATGTGACATCTACCCCTATACCTCCGCCCTCGCCTCCATCCAGGGACCCCAATACTCCTTCCAAGTGAGGCTAATGTTTATGTGCACCTCCTCTAACTCGCCCACTGCAGGCTCTGTTCCAATTGTGGCCCCTTGAACATCGGTGAGACTATACGGTTTAAACTTTGAATTCTTAAATTTAAGGTAATATCTATCAATCAGCCAAACCACTCCTTCCCCATTCCACACCTATTGTCTCAGCTCTAGCCTTCACCCTACCAACCTACTACAAAAAATCACCATCAGATAACAATGGCATGTTTCCCTCATCATCGTTCCTTTTTCGTATATCTTTCATTAATTTGTTCTATATCGTTCGACACCACTGTCCGTATTTTCCGTTCCCCTTTCCCTTGACAAGTTTGAAAAATGGTCTCGACACGAAACGTATCGCATTCCGTGCCTCCATACATTCTGCCTGTCCGGCAGAGTTACTCCAGTTACACAGCAGGAAGGCTCCCAATGATCAGAGTGAGGCGACAGCAGGCAGTCCCGTCTCCGCAGAGAACAGTTACAGCGCTATCAACGACATGCATAGCAAAATATCACGAGCGTCCCTGGGTGGGCTCGAACCATCAACCTTTCGGTTAACAGCCGAACGCGCGGACCGATTGCGCCACAGAGACAACCTGACAGAGCGGTGAGAAATGATGCATTCCCGGGTTGGGAAGGGATGACCTGGGGCATGGCTGAGAAGCAGCTTTTTTACAAGCGGCATCAATGGTTTTGGCCAGAGAGTTGTTTTTAAAAAAATATATACTTTATTCAGAAAAATGACAAATATATACAAAACAGTGCAAGCACCCTTCCGACATTTGCAGCGTTTATACAGATAGTTATTTGGTGAATATTCCGTTACAGTTCACAATGTCTATTTAGATCAAGCCTACTTACCACTCATGTGGCCAGATTGTCACGAACTTCATAAATGAGCGGTGTGGGATCTGGGGGGATGTGTGGGCAGGGAGGTTGTGGGCGAAGTGGTGTTTGTGGGCGGGAGTGGTGATGTGAGGGGTTTGTGGGGGAAGGGATTATGTGGGCGGTGGGGGGGGGGGGGAGGTTATGGGGGTGAGGGCTGTATGGGCGGGGTTTTGGGGGAGGGTGTGTTTGGCCGGGGTAGGGTGGGCTGTGGAAGGAGGGTGTGTGTGGGCGTGCGGTGGTGGGGAGGTGTGTGGGGGGAGTGGGGTGAGTTTTTCTAATTGTTCACTATTGGATAGTGGGGGGAGGTGGGAGGTGGGGAGAATAGGAAGGTGAGTGTGGGAGGTGCGAGATGGAAGGTGGGGGGTGGAAGGTGAGGAGTGTGGGAGGTGGGGGGGGGGGGGGTGGGGGTGGAAGGATGGGAGGGGGTGAGGGAGGGGAGAGCAGTTATGGAGGGAGGGAGAGAATGACTGAGGGTAGGGGAAAGAAGAGGGGGTGATAGGTGATGGATTGTAGGAGAGGAGGAGGAGAGGGGAAAGACGAGGGTGATGAGGATGGAGAGTGGGTAGGAGTGGTGATAGAGGGAGAAGAGGGGGGTGGTGTAGGTAGGGAGTGGGGATTATAAGGAGGCAGTGCGGATGGTCAGGAGGAGGGCAGTGCGGATGGTCAGGATGGATAGTGGGGGGATAGGGGGGTGAGGAGTGGGGGGAGGGGGTAGAGAGATATGGGAAGAGAGAAGAGTTTTGGAGTGAGGGAGGGAGAGAGGGTAATGGAAAGGAGAAGGAGAAATAGGCGAGGGAGGGATTGGAGAGGGGAGGAGCAGAAGGGAATGTGGGGGGAGGATGAAGAGGAGGGGGAGGGAGTGTTTCCCATGTTGTCTTTCTCACTGTCAATCTTCATTTTCTTCGAGTGCTCATCAGTGTTGTTATCCCTGTCTCACTACTTCGCCATGTTCCCAGGTTTCTACACCTGGGTTAATATCCTTGTGCTCACTGCTATCGCGTATACGTGCTCACGGTTCCCAGGTCCTGACATTGAACGAAATAAAATATAAACGAGCAAATCGACGGGGATTTATACCTCCGAAACCTCACTTTCCCAGTTTTCCAGGATTCCGGGTAAAATCGAGTCTGCATTTTAAAGACAGAATTTCTTCAGACACCGTTTGCGGGATTCCCCCCAACTTTTGCAAAGTCACCAGGTGGAAGTGATGGGAATTGACCCAGGGGCCTTTAACACGCAAAACGAGCGCCTTCTGCAGAGCTACATCTCGGACTCCGTGAGAACAACATCGACCTTGAAAATAGCTGGAGCAGGCCACGCGGCCACACGAGTTTCCAGCACCATTCAACATGATCTGATCTGATCATCCCAACACAGTCCACTGTTACCCTCCCACCCCAAATCTCTCGACGCCTTGTGTGTCCAAACGTCTCGCTGTACCTTCTTAAAACTGTCCAGCGGCAGTTCAGCAGAGAATCCAATCCGCTAGTTCCGGGGATAGACACAAAAAGCTCGAATAACTCAGCGGCACAAGCAGCATTTCTGCGGAGAAGGAATAGGCGACGTTTCGTGTCGAGACCCTTCTTCATTTCCTGGGATGTTGTTTATTGTAAAGAGGAATATTTGAATGAAAGGAAACGAGACGCCGCAAGGAGACACCCAATCAGTGGATTGAGGCGACAGCAGAGAGCGCCAGCCTCTGGAGAGATCAGATTTGCTCAGCTGCCAAGGGCATGCACAGAAAACAATTATCCGTTCGCCAGCGTCCCTGGGTGGGCTCGAACCACCAACCTTTCGGTTAACAGCCGAACGCGCTGACCCATTGCGCCACAGAGACAACTGGACGGAAAGGGGAATAAACGGACGAATCCCGGGCTGGAAAGCGGTGACCAGGGACACGGTTGGGACACTGCTTTTCATAAACGGCATCAAAGATTTGGGCCAGAAAGATTTGTTCTAAAATACATGTTATTCAGACCCACCCCCCATATATTACAGGATCACATCCAAGATTCACAACGCTTACACATACAGTAATTTGTTTTATATTCTGTTTATAAAATATCCTCATACCAAGCCCCCTTAACGTTCACTTGGGCAGGAAGTCACGGTCCTCATCAAGCAGAACATTCTGGAAAACACTTAGCTTCCTGTGTACAGATCCGCCCCCAACCCGAGAAAGGGTACGCATGTGGTCGACACTGCAGGAACTGTGCGGGACAGGCAGCATTTCTGGAGATAAGGAATGCGTGACGTTTTGGGTAGAGACCCTTCTTCATACTGATAGTCAGGGGAGAGGGAAGCTCGAGATGTTGAAGGGTTGAACAAGAATGTAAGGTGTGGAAACAACAGATAATCAGAGAGGAGGAGCAGCGGGAGAGGTTGTTGTAGTACTCTCAGCGGGGAGAGGAGGATAAATTCACCTGTGATCGGGGGTGCCGCAACAATTCACCGGGTATGTCCAGTGAGCACAGGTGTGGCAGTGTGGGCCGACACTCTCTGGTGTTCAGTGAATGAGAGGTGAATTATCGCTCAGCACAAATTCTGGGCCGCAGTATTCAGGACCGGAGCCAACTAGGCAAATATACAGCTGAGTAACGGAGCCATTTGTTCCATGTCGCAGCAGATAATCAATCGACTTACCGGCGTGACCAAAATCCTTTGCTACGGACATATTTACTAACCTATTTCTGCGGAATATTAATTGTGACAGCAGTTAGTGAACATCGCGTCAAAATTATGCACAGGTCGGTTCAAACGAGCGGACCTGCTACCGCCGTGATCGGCAGGATTCGAACCTGCGCGGGGAAACCCCAATGGATTTCTAGTCCATCGCCTTAACCACTCGGCCACAACCACTGCCCTGCAAATGTCTGCGCTTGAAGGTGATAATTCACCAGGAATAATCGGTCAGTCCTGGGAACTGCGCTGATTGCAGTGTCACGGCAGTAGTACTGATCTTAAACCAAAGCTGGAGAGCGCCGGAAACAGACAACAGGCCAGGCAGATTTGTTGAGACTCGCTGTCAAAACATGGGGGGAGAAACAGAGAGAGATGGGGAAAAAAACATACTAAATAACGTGAATAACCGTGAATGAGGGACTTACCTGCAAGCCAGCCAGGAAACCCTTTCGACCTGAGCCCTTAATGAGCTGACCACTTTAAATCCGATACCCGTTTAAATATTTCCTATCCACCAATACATCCAATGATTTCAAGTGGTATTTGTACCCGCATCAGACAGCTTTAAGAAATTATTCGTGAATACCTTCAGCCCCCCCCCCCCCCCCAAGCAGTCAAAGTTTGTTACACGGGTGGTTGTAAACTAAATAGTAGAGACAGGACACACATTGGAAATGCAAGGATGGGAAAGAGAGTAAAGGAAAAGTTAATAAAGACACCCGAATTAACGGGCGGAAAGCTCACAAATGGATAGGAGAGTATGGCCAATTGCAGTAGGAATCGATGTAAAAGGTGAGGTGAGTAATGGATCACATTTATTATATATGAATGCGTGAAGTATTATTAGAATTATTATGAGAAGTATTAGAAGTATTGCGCTTATGTGAAATGACAATACAATATATTATTATTATTATTATTATTATTATTATTATTATTAGTTAGTATTATTATTATTATTATTATTATTATTATTATTATTATTACAAGTACATTGGACGAGTTTGAGGCTCTGTTAGGGATTGGTAGATATGACTTTGTGGGGATTACAGTGACACGGCTGCAATCCCCACAATGTCGAGGGGTGACATATGGACTGCCGATGTAGAGTCGCTGTGGATAGGAATGAGGAATTGTAAAGATGAAAAGACACTGATGGGAATTATCTACAGCCCCCCAAACAGTAACCTGGATATAAGGTGCAAGTTGCAGCATGAGTTAAAATTGCCATATAACAAAGGTAATGCCACTGCGGTTAGGGACATTTCAATATGCAGGTAGCAAATTGTTCTGGACCCCAAGAAAGGGAGTTTGTAGAGTGCGGCCGTGATGGATTCTTAGAGCAAATTGTACTGGAGCCTACCAGATTGAAGGCAATTCTGGATTAGGTGTTGTCTAATGAATCAGATTTAATAAGGGAACTCAAGGTAAAAGAACCGCGAGATGGTAGTGACCATAATATGATAAGTTTTAATCTGCAATTTGAGAGGGAGAAGGTTAAATCAAAAGTGTGTTTTGCAGTTGATCAACGGGACTAATTTTATTTTAAGCCACTGAAACGGGCGCATGGTGGGGTGTGTGTGTGTGTGTCCGGGGGGGGGGGGGGGGGGGGGGGTGGGGGGGGGGGGGGGGTGGGGAGGGGGGGGGGGGGGGGGGAGGGTGGGGGGGGGTATACCAAAGGACAGAGTATCTAAGGAGACAGAGGAACTGAAATGAATTTGCAATAGGTGGGTATTGGGTAGGCTGATGGAACTGAAGGCTGATAAATTATCAGGGCCTGATGGTCTGCATGCCAGGGCAGTCAAGGAGGTACATCAATGTACATCAATGATCTGGATGATGGTGTGGTAAATTGGATTAGTAAGTATGCAGATGATACTAAGATAGGTGTGGTTGCGGGTAATGAAGTAGAGTTTCAAAGTCTACAGAGAGATTTATGCCAGTTGGAAGAGTGGGCTGAAAGATGGCAGATGGAGTTTAATGCTGATAAGTGTGAGGTGCTACATCTTGGAAGGACACATCAAAATAGGACGTACATGGTAAATGGTAGGGAATTGAAGAATGTAGGTGAACAGAGGGATCTGGGAATAACTGTGCACAGTTCCCTGAAAGTGGAATCTTATGTAGATAGGGTGGTAAAGAAAGCTTTTGGTGTGCTGGCCTTTATAAATCAGAGCATTGAGTGTAGAAGTTGGGATGTAATGTTAAAATTGTACAAGGCATTGATGAGGCCAATTCTGGAGTATGGTGTACATGTTTGGTCGCCTAATTATAGGAAGGATGTCAACAAAATAGAGAGAGTACAGAGGCGATTTACTAGAATGTTGCCTGGGTTTCAGCAACTAAGTTACAGAGAAAGGTTGAACAAGTTAGGGCTTTATTCTTTGGAGCGCAGAAGGTTAAGGGGGGACTTGATAGAGGTTTTTTTAAATGATGAGAGGGATAGAGAGAGTTGACGTGGAAAAGCTTTTCCCACTGAGAGTAGGGAAGATTCAAACAAGGGGACATGACTTGAGAATTAAGGGACTGAAGTTTAGGGGTAACATGAGGGGGAACTTCTTTACTCAGAGAGTGGTAGCTGTGTGGAATTAGCTTCCAGTGAAGGTGGTGGAGGCAGGTTCGTTTTTATCATTTAAAAATAAATTGGATAGTGATATGGATGGGAAGGGAATGGAGGGTTATGGTCTGAGCGCGGGTATATGGGACTAGGGGAGATTATGTGTTCGGCACGGACTAGAAGGGTCGAGTTGGCCTGTTTCCGTGCTGTAATTGTTATATGGTTATATTATATGGAGGTGGCGTTCGGTGGACGATTTGGTGATCATTTTCCAAGGAGGGCAGCTAATGTTATCCCACTTTTCAAGAAAGGAGCAAGCGAGAAAACGGGTAGTTATAGACTAGTTAGCCTGACATCGGTGGCGGTGAAGATGCAGGAGTCAATTATTAAAGAAGTAATAACGGCGCATTTGGACAGCAGCAAATTTATTGGTCCAAGTCAGCATCGATTTCTGAAGGGGTAATCCTGCTTGACTAATCTTATGGAACTTCTGAGGATGTGTCAAGTAAAATGGATGAAGGAAAACCAGTGGGTTTACCGTATCTGGAATTTCAGGAAACCTTTGATAAGGTACCACAGGAGATTACTGAGCAACATTAGAGCATATGGTATTGAAATGGATAGAGAATTGTTTGGCAGACTGGAAACAAAGAGTAGGAATAAACGGATCCCTGTTCGAATTGCAGGCGGTGGCGAGTGGAGTGCTGCAAGGGTCGGTGATGGGGCCGCAACTATTTGCAATATATATCAATGATTAAAATGATGGGATTAAAGGTAACTCGAGCGAATTTGCAGACGACACAAACATGGGTGGCAGTGTGACTTGCGAAGAGGATGCTAGGAGGACGCAGGGTGAATTGGACAGGTTGAGTGAGTGGGCAGATGCATGGCCGATGCAGTATAATGTAGGTAAATGTGATGTTATCCATTTTGGCGGCAAGAACAAGCAGGCATATTATTGTCACAAAGGTGTCAGATTATTATCACATGCTGGGGTCAATTAAATAAAATGAAATAGCGGCACATTTGGATAGTAGTAACCAGATTGGTCCGAGTCAGCATGGATTTACGAAGAGGAAATCATGCTGGACTAATCTTCTGGAATTTTTTGAGGATGTAACTAGGAACATGGGCAAGGGATGGCCAGTGGATGTAAGGTATCTGGACTTTCAAAAAGCATTCGATAAGGTCCCACATAGGAGATTAGTGGGCATAAGGAGAGCGTATGATATTGGGGGTAGGGTACTGACATGGATAGAAAATAGGTTGGCAGACAGGATGCAAAGGGTAGGGATTAACGTGTCCCTTTCAGAATGGCAGGCAGTGACTAGTGGGGTACCGCAAGGCTCGGTGCTGGGGCTGCATATATTTACAATATACATTAATGATTTAGATGAAGGGATTACACGTAAAATGAGCACATTTGCAGGTGACACAAAGTTGGGTGGCAGTGTAAATTGTCAGGAGGATGCTATGAGGATGCCGGGTGACTTGGACAGTTTGGGTGAGTGGGCAGATGCATGGAACGTGCAGTTTAATGTGGATAAATGTGAGGTTATCCACTTTGGGAGCAAAACAGGAAGGCAGATTATTATCTGAATGGTGTCAAATTGGGAGAAGGGAAGGACGACGAGATCTGGGAATCCATGTTCATCAGTCAATTAAATTACACATGCAGGTGCAGCAGGCAGTGAAGAAAGCGAATGGCACGTTGTCTTTAATAACACGAGGAGTTGAGTATAGGAGCAAACATTTCCTTCTGCAGTTTTTCATGACACTAGTGAGACCACACCTGGAGTAATGTGTGCAATGTTGGTATCCAAATCTGAGAAAGGAAATTCTTGCTATTGAAGGAGTGCAGCGTAGGTTCACGAGGTTAATTCCCGTGATGGCGGGACGTTCATATGTTGATAGAATGGAGCGGCTAGTTTTGTACACTCTGGAATTTAGAAGAATGCGAGGGGATCTTATTGAAACATATAAGATTATTAAGGGGTTGGACACGCTAGATGTTGGGGTGGTTCGGAACCAGGGGCCATAGTTTAAGAATTATGGGTAAACCATTTCGAACGGAGACGAGGAAAAACATTTTCACACGAAGGTTGTGCATCTGTGGAATTCTCTGCCTCAGAAGGCAGTGGAGGCTAATTCTCTGGATGTTTTCAGGAGAGAGTTTGATAGAGCTCTTAAAGATAGCGGAGTCAGGGGATGCGGGGAGAAGGCATGAACATTGATTGTGGATGCCACGATCACAGTGAATGGCGGTGCTGGTGCACATGTCCGAATGGCCTACTCCTGCACCTATTGTATGGTCGATTATCTATTAGGAAAAGGGGAAGTGCAGCGGGACCTTGGTGACCTTGTACACCAGTCACTGAATGTAAACCTGCAGCTACAACATGAAGAACATCCTTGCTATTGAGGCGTAGGTTCACGAGGTTAATCCCCGGGAATCCGGGACTGTCATTTATGGAAAGGCTGGGCTTGTATTCATTGCATTTTAGCAGGACGAGAGGGAATCTTTGAGAAACACACACAATTATAAAAGGTACACAAACATGCTGGAGAAACTCAGCGGGCGCAGCGGCATCTCCAGCATTTTTGTGTACCTTCGATTTTCCAGCATCTGCAGTTCCGTCTTGTCTAATTATAAAAGGATTGGACAAACTAGATGCAGGAAAACTGTTCCCCATGTTGGGTGAGTACAGAATCATAGGTCCATAATCTAAGAATAGAGGGAGGCCATTTAAAACTGAGATGAAACACATATTTTTCACCCAGTGAGTTCTGAATTTGTGGATGGCTACAGAAGGCAGTGGACGGTATAGGGGCAAGCGAAATCAATGGATATGTGGAGAAGACAGGCACGGGTTAAAGATTGTGGATGATCAGCCATGATCACAATGAATGGCGCTGCTTGCTCGAAGGGCCAATAGGCCGCCTCCTGCACCGTTATTGCTGTTTTCTATGTTTCTATGTTACAGATCGATGCTCTTTCAACCTGGACTCCGGCCGGCAGATGGACGGACGGCGTGCATGGTTCCTCATCTCGCCACCCAATTCCTAAATCACTCATTTTATACTAACTCTGAATATGTGCAGCAGAAGTAGTGACGGTGGATATTACCGCTCTCCAAATGCCCTGGACAATGTGGGGACGGGCCGCCTGCTCGGACCTCCGCGCTACATGCGGTGAGGGAGCTCCCGCCGGGCTCTCAGTGACGTAGCTCCTGGATCGTGACCCGGCGCCCGGGCAGTGATGGCGATGGGTGATTCTGCAGGCTGGCCGGCCGAACCGCGTTCACTATCCTCCATCCGACGGCCTTGCTGGATCGCTTTAGACAACCAAATTAGTGTAGGAAGGAGGCACAAGTCCCCGGCAGGTGAAGGCGGGGGTTGTTCCATAAATCGGAGATGCAAAGCGACTTGGGGTGCTGGTGCAGGATTCTAAAAGAGTGAATCTGCAAGTCGAATCGGTAGTAAATACATATTTATTTTCAAAAAGCTTGTGTATAAAACCAGGGATGGAATGTTGAGGCTCTTTTAGGCGCTGGTAAAGCCTCAATTTGGAATATTTTGAGCAATTGTGGGCACCATAGTTGAGGAAATATGTGCTGGCCCTGGAGAGGGTCCAGAGGACATTTACAAGAATGATCGCAGGAATGAATAGGTTAATCTATCAGGATCGGTTGTTGGCACTGGGCCTGTACTCGCTGGTGTTTGGAAGAATGAGTGGGATCTCATAGAAGCATGCAGAATAGTGAAAGGATTGGATAGAGTGGGTGTGGAGAGGATGTTTCCACAGGAGAGTTTAGGACTAGAGGTCATAGTCGCAGATTTAAAGGACATCGTATTAGGAAGGTGAGGAGACATTTATTTAGTCAGAGGGTCGTAATTCTGTAGCATTCTGACGGATGTGGAAGCCAAGATATTTTTAAGGCAGAGATAGATATATTCTACAGGAGTTAAATAATTGGATGTAGAAGGGAATGAGATAAGAAGTGAAATGTAAAACGGGTGGAGGAATATAGATGGGTGCCAAGGGGAATGGGAAGGGGGGGTGATAATCTGGGGGACTCAGGGCTGGGAAATGAGCGCAGCAGGAGGGGAAAAGAGTGGTAATTCTGCGGGGCGTTAGTGGAAAAAAATGGGAGCGCACCCCGCTGGAGTGCTGGGTCTGGATTGAGGGAGGGGAAAGGAAGGGTGTTCCTTATCATTGGATGCAATTCTCGATCCACAGATGTATAACTCCCCTTCCCATTCCCGTACATTTCTGTCAATCTGGCCTATCTGGGATCATTCTCTGAAAGTGTTTCGTTCGTCCACACACAATGCCGTAGCCACTCTGCGGGTGACGGCATATTGCTGGAACACTGACGGCCAAAGTCCCGGTTAATGCACTCGGAGTAATGGACTCGGTCATTGAATTTAACGGCTATCGGAGCGGTGATACAGCCTTGCTGATGGGATGTTCGGGATGATTCCGACCACAACGTGCCTTTTCTGTGGCGACTCTCGCGTTTCGAACTCACTGCAGTCGGGACTGCGCCATAATATTCAATATATATAAATTATTTGAACATAAGGATAGATGTGTTGGTGAATAAATTAGCAGAGACAGTAGAATTGGTTTAGTTGCAGCCAGTGAGGATGGTTGCATAAGCATTTAACTGGATATATATTATCTACAGATATGGGCGGAGAATTGGCAGATGGACGTTAATCCGAGCAAATGTGAAGTGATGAACTTTGAAAGGTCCAATGAAAGCGGAAACTGTAGAGTATCGTTCAAGAGATTAGTCCTTCTAGCCACTAAATGAATAGCATGGTTAAGGCGAAAGTCTCCGTACGCATGCGAGCTCACCATCAGAGCCCTTCAGAGCGTCTTCACAGATACGTCTTCCAAAACACAGTCTGTGGATGAAAACAATAAGGTACATCCAAACTTCTTCGAAGTCGTTACTATAATCTTCATCGAACTCCACCTTATCGCTTCAAACTTTTCAAAGCTCCTCGTGTCTCAGTTACACTTCGCATGGTCGAAGGGTGAACCTTCTCCGTGCTGGTTCCAAACTAAACTAAAAACTAAGCTTCTGCGCAAGAGACATAGCTCCAAGCGCGCCCAATAATACGCCATAAATCCCACCCACAATATAACGGGAAGTCTACAATTTAAAGACACTTGCCGTCATCAATGACATGCAAAACAAGCCAAGTGGCCACGACTGAAACTATGCAGTCAAAGGCAAATCTTTCACAGCATTGATGTGTAGAGAGGTCCTGGGGTCCACCCATAGCTGCCTGAAAGTGGCAACGGAAGAAACCAGAGTGGTGATAAGTCATATGGTTTTGCAAGACTTGGTTGGTTGGGACATTGCATATAAGATTCTGGAAGTCTCGAAAACATTAGTTAGGCCTCATTTTGAGTCGCGTTCAGTTCTGGTCTCTCCATTAAACTAACGAAGTGGAGGCATTCGGGGTGGGGGTTAGCAGAGGTTTAGAGATGGGTGGGACATGTTTGTTACATATAGAGCTGTGGTTGCCGGGAACACGCTGCTTGTGGTAGTGATGGAGGCTGATGCCACTACGGAGATTTGATAAAGTTCACCATGTTCCGTACTGATATGGCCTGTAGTGTGCGTGTGTGTGTGGGGGAGGGGGGGGGGAGGGGGGGGGGGGGGGGGGGGGGGGGGGGGGAGGAGGCAGAAGGAGAAATGGGGGGGGGGGGGGGGGGGGGGGGGGGGGGGGGGGGGGGGGGGGGGGGGGTGCGATGCGAGTTGGGGCACAGGCTGAGGGGTTGTTGTGTGTGATGGGAATTATTTGTAGGTCAGTTACCTACAGTTGGAGAATTGGACAATGTGCATGCTGTTTGCTTTCTTTACAATGGAAACCTGCACGTTTCAGGCATTCACTTCTCACTGTCTGTTATGAAGGAACTGCAGATGCTGGAAAATCGAAGGTACACAAAAATGCTGGAGAAACTCAGCGGGTGCAGCAGCATCTATGGAGCGAAGGAAATAGGCAACGTTTCGGGGCGAAACCCTCTTCAGACTCCTCACTGTCTGATGTGTTTTGTGCTCTCGGACCTCTTTTGCGATCCAGTGACTTATTTCAACTATATACACGTGCTGAATTATTCCATAAGGGGGGGCTTTTCCAAGATAACAACCCAAATACCACCGACCCTGGTTGCGTGGCAAATAATTCTATCATTATCATTCACCTGTCTAAACGGATGTAACCGGAACTGCTTGGACGCAGCCTTTGGTCCCGCCGCCGGGACCGGGACGCTCGACTCCCGCCAGTCACCTGTCCTTGGGCCCCGCCGCGGCGGTCGGCGCCGCTCGCTTCCCGCCTGTGCGCAGGCCACCCAGGTCAATGGGCTGCGTTCCCGGCCTTGTTTGA
This sequence comes from Leucoraja erinaceus, assembly GCF_028641065.1. Taxonomy (NCBI): domain Eukaryota; kingdom Metazoa; phylum Chordata; class Chondrichthyes; order Rajiformes; family Rajidae; genus Leucoraja; species Leucoraja erinaceus. Next base: position 75,813 of record NW_026576351.1, read on the forward strand.
CGGCAACCGGCCCAATCAATCCTCCCGCTATGACCAGCCCGGAGCCGACTACCGGGGCTGAAAAGCCGCGGCTGTCGCCGCTCCCTCCCTCCAGCTGCAACCCACCGGAAACTCCAGTTATCACTTTACACCGCCCTGCACCCATCCTTCCTCTGCTCCTCACCGGCGCGGACCTCGACGATCCCCGGCTGCTGGCTGCCCGTCCGGTCGGGCTGTGGTCAGCCCAGCAGCGGGGGTGAGTGAGCCTCGGCTAGTCGTGCATCGGGTCCGCGTCCCGCGACCAATTCCTCGGCAGCTTCCAGTCTCCGCCGGGGGGCGGCAGCCCGCAGCCGGCAGCACGGTCCGACGACACCGGCGACGGTGGGTGGATTCCCTACCTGCAGCGGTGGGGCGAGGCCCGTCGATGCCGACCGCCACGTACGCATCCGGGAAGCGCCTAGGTTGGCCGCCTGTAAACGCCCGCCTCGATCGGCTGCCAAAAGGGCCGCCGCGGCCTACTCCCACATTGCCGCCGTATGGACTGCAAAAAATGGCCGCCGCGACCGACCGGAAGCGACGCACGCGGTCAACAGGCGTCACCTTCCGCGCTGGATGCTGTCTCTGCAGCCCCGACGACCGTCAAGAACGTCACCTCACTCACTCGGATGGCGTCACTACAGCCTCCATTTTTAAGCACAGCTCATTATCCTACATTTGACAATTCGAAACCTTGGTATCTTGTCCTACCCGGCTTGATTTTGAACCATAGAACTTTCGGCATCTGACAACTTTGGACATTGCTGTATGTTTGCTCACTGTAGATTTTTTGTCTTTCATTGTATAATGTAATCACCAAAAATAATATTGATATTAGTTTCTTGGGATGCTGGTCGACGTGACTGATCTGTACCTCGTCCGTTCTGTGGCTTTCACGTTGGTCTCCTTGCCACCCATCGGCATTACTTTTTCGGGATGGCAACACAGCCGGAGGGTCGACTGCGCCCGTGGCCGCCGCTTCGTCCGACGTGCGATGAGGTCAATGGCTAGGGCGGCATTGGCTAGTATCCGAGGAGACCTGGGTATGGCCATCAAAAAGGCCAAAAAAAGAGACTTCTGCTCCAAGCTGGAGGATGAGACAGATGTTCGGCAGCTATGGCGGGGCCTGAATGCAATCACCTCCTACAAGGCAAAATCAAGAGGGTTGCTCGAATGTCGGTGAAAACATCACTCCATGATGGGCTCAATGCGTTTTCCGCACGCTTCGATGAGAAGAACGCTGATGTGCCTTCTCGAGCCCTCATTCGCTGTGATGGTATTTTCAGTTACAGAGGCCGTCATCAGAAAATCGTTCAGAGCGGTGAGCCCTCGAAACGCGCCTGGACCTGATGGTATTCCAGGTCGTGTTCTAAAATCTGTGCGGACCAACTGGCTGGAGTTTTTACGGACATGTTCAACCTCTCATTTCTGAGGTCTGAGATTCCCACCTGCTGTAAAAGGGCATCAATATATACCGGTGCCCAAGAAGAACACGGTGACGTGCCTCAAACGCCAATCGACCAGTGGCACTAACGTCTGTGGTGATGAAGTGCTTTCAGGGGTTGACATGGCGCAAATCGACTCCTACCTTGACAAAAACCTGGATGCTGGATAATCCCCTCCATGGTGGTAACGAGCTCTCAGATCTGGGTCTCTTGCGCATCTCTCTGCAATTGGATCATCGACTTCCTCATTCACAGACCACAGTCTGTTCGTATTGGGTGGAAATGTGTCAGCCGGTCGATAACAATCGGCACAGGAGCACCTCAAGTCTGTGGTGCTCAGCAGTCCCTGCTGTACTCACTCTATACTCATGACTGTGTAGCCTGGTCATAGTGTGAAACTCTATCATCAAGTTCACGGACGACACCATTGTTGTGGGACGTATCACTGATGCGGCGAGTCAGAGTATAGAAGAGAGATCGACCGACTGACCATATGGTGGAAGCAAGCACATCACCTGGTCCCCAACACCCACAAGCCCAAAACCAAGGATTACTGATTGTGGACACTTGGAGAAGGAAGTGGGATGGGGACCCACAGAGTCATGTTGATATCAAGCTCGGTTGCATCGTGGCCTTGGTTCGGCAACTTGAGCGCCCAGACCGGAAAAGGAATAGACCTAAAAAAAGTATAGTAAACACTGCCCCATAGGCTCTGGAGCTCCCTTCCATCGAGGGGATCTGTTGCAGTGGCTGCCTCAGAAAGGCTGGCAGCATCATCAAGGACCCACACCATCCTGGCCACTCACTCATCTCCCACGCTGCAAACGTCCAGGTTCAGAGACAGCCCTTATCAGCTATTAAACTCAATTGTATGAAATCTCTGAACATTAATATGCCATTATCTGTTAATTTGCACTTTAACTGCGTATTTATTGATGTGTGTATATATTTATATAATGGTATTATGGACTCACTGATATGTTTCTGTATTCATGCCTATCTATCTTCTGCTGGGCTGAAGCAAAGCAAGAATTTCATTGTCATATTTGGGGAACACATGACAATAATCTCTCTCGAATTGACTGACTTGAGTTTCAAACGGCTGGGCGGACATTAAACGCTGCGGACCTCGGCGAGAAATCTCTAGGCTCAGCGATGTTATATGTCACCGCCCGCCCGCGGCTGGAAAAGTCTGCCAGCCGCAGTGTGGAGAATCCAGTATTGCGCCGCCCGAAATGTGAAGCTCGCTAACATCCAGATGCAGATTCGGAGTCAGCAGATAACATGGAGGGCAGAACGAGGCAGCGTCAATTGCGGTGGGCTGACGTCTACGTAATTGATGTTCGCTCTCATAACTCTGGGCTCATGAGGACACGACGCCTCGACTCAGGGAGGCAGATGTGAGCTCGCTGCACTCACCCTCGGCGCGGCATATTTGAATCATGGATGCAGTTTTTATGAAGCAGACCAGCGATGAGTAAATTTAATCTATTTAATGACGTAACCTAGGTCACCGGGTCTATGGAAGGCGAGGACATGGAACGAAGGGGTCTACAAAACATTACATTTGTTGTGTCATCAGGCAGAGTAGTAACAGCACACGTTTATGCCCGCGCTCCACCCAGTTCCTGAGCGGTTCCGCTAATCTTGGGGAAGGCTCAGCAAATCGCTGCCTCATCTATCGTCTCCCCGTTTTTTTGCAGCGCGGCGGAGCTCCGCAATTTGGCGATTTGACTATAAAAATATGACTGGATCCATACAGAAATGACATTTATAACACGATCTGTGGCAAACTCTTTATATTTATTTGTATTAGTTTATATTATTTATTTTAACTTTTCGTAACAGCTATGTTTCATTGGTGTATGACAGATGAAGCTCTGGCCTCCATTGCCATCCCTGACCGCACACGGTCCTCCATTGGTCCCGACCCACAGCTATGGAGCCGCACGCTGGACCATATTCGCCGCGCACGTTCCGGTATTAGAAGGTGTGAACGTGCTCCATAACTTTTTGGGACTGCCTGCTTCGTAAGTTTACGAGTAAGACTGCCGCGTTTTGTCGGCCTGACTCGTTTTTTTCTGTTTCCGGCTCGACGGGGGGTTCTGTGGCGGCTCACTTTACTCATCTCCCTCTTCCTCTCTCTCTCACTTCGAGCTAAGCGGCTCTCTTCTCTCTTCGGGTGAGTGTCCTGCATCTCAGCAAGAACTCAAATGGAGCCCCGCGTGGCAACAGGTCCGGTCTCGCAGCGGACACCAACAACTTTGTGTTAGGGGACCAACGTGCATGGATTTCGAGCCTATCATGCCTGATACGTTTGGTGCCTCTACACCACAAGACTTGTTCAGACCATGTCTACGTCAGTCCATCACCAACGCAGTTTCACCGTCTTTACCCCGTGTGGAATATCCCACCTCACTTTCCCTCCATTCCGGTCTGGCAATTGCCCCGTCCGTATGCCATGATATGTGGTGGCAAAATTAGCCATGCATAAACAGATGCAGGAACATCATGCCCATTCCGATCTTCACTATTCCCCTGTGGCTATTAACGCCAACCTCCACTCTCTCCCATTTCGTGATCACTGTATCTCCCTCACAGGGGGCAGACAAGGGACGTGCTGCTGTAGTGTGCGGCGCGATGGCCGCTACTGTGCTGGGGCAAAGCGCCCAGTTCTCAGACACTTCTCCTACACCTATTCGTGGACCATGTTCCGCAGATGAGCACCAGGCCATAATATCACAGACCATTACTGATTTAAAAAAAAAAAATTTAAACGTATTTACACTCATATTCCTGTGCAGCTGGAGGACTGCTCCAACAAACATTCCGTTGTCTTGTGCAATGACAATAAAGATTATTATTATTATTATTATTATTATTATATTATTATTATTATATTATTCTTATTATTATATTATTATATTCATTATTATTATATATTATTGTATCACTTCTGGCTGTCGGCCTTCCACAGCTTCCCAACCTTTTCTTTTTTTCCAGCCCCGCACAACCGGGTTTACCTTTTCCCAAAAATCCATGAACAACAATTCATCAACAATGGCAGACCACAATGGTTTCTTCCTGTTCCTGCCACAGACATTATATCAACGTACCTCGACTCCACTCTATTCCCTGATGCAATCTTTTTCCGAACTACCTACGTCCAAGCTATCTCTCACTCACGACCTTCGCCTCTTTACTGAACTCCACTTTTCGAGTCTCTATCCCTCATCTTTACTATGGACGTGCAGTTCACTCTAAACCACCTACAGGAAGGGCCTTAAAGCCCTCCCGTTTCTTCCCCGCCCAGAAGCAGAACCATCCATTCCCGCTACGGACACTCTACTCTGCCTTGCGGAGCTGGTCCTTATCCTTAACAACCTCTCCTTCGACTCATACCACTTCTTCTAAACGTCCAACGGCATAGCTCATAGTATGGCGCACCCGCATGGAACCACATCTATGCCTGCCTCATTGTCCGGTACGTCGAACAATCCCCTTGTTCAGGGCTACTCTGCCCCTTTCCCCGAACCCTCTATTCCGTTAAATTGCCGACGGCAATCATGTAGCATGTATAGCCTGCATTCCCTCTCTTACTTCTCGCCCCCGCACAGATTCGGACCAATAGTTCTCGTTCTTCACTTGCTAACCGTTAACAATGGTTTTTGTTTTCCATTATCATCGTTCCTTTTTTGCTTAATTTTCAATCATTTTTTCCATCTCCTTCTACATTAATATTATATATCACCAGTTTCGCTTTCCCCTTACACGTCCTGAAGAATGGTCTCGACATGAAACGTCACCATTCAAATCGTTTCTCCAAAGATGCTGTTTGTGCGGGCATAGTTTACTCTACTGTTACACCCGCAAGAAAGGCTCACCAAAGAGCAGAGTGGGGGCGGCCCCCGGCAGGGAGTGCCCGCCTCCGTAGAAGAGCTGTTTATTTAGCTGTTCAACGACATGCATAGCAAACAATCACGAGCGTCCCCTGGGTGGGCTCGAACCACCAAATAGAACCTACCCACCAAGGACTTCGGTTAACAGCCGACGACGCGCTGACCGATCTGCGCCACAGAGACAACCTGACAGAGCGGGCCAAGAAGAAATTATGCATTCCCGGGGTTAGGAAACATGGAATGGGTGGCCTGGGACATAGCTGGGAAACGGCTTTTTTTAACAAACGGCACCAACCAACCACCACAATGATTTTGGCCCGAGGGTCGTATTCTTTCCAAAATACCATGAGAAAAAATGACCGATAAAAAATGACAAAAAAATATATACAAACAGTGCAAGCACCCACCGATCATTTGCGGCGTTCTATACAGACATTCATCGCCGTATATTCCGTTCCTGTTCACAATCTCTTCTAACATCAAGCCCCAATCGTCACTCACGTTGTCCACATTGTCAACGGACATCATAAACCAGGAGAAAAGCCCGGAATCACTCAGCCCACTGTGTAGCAGTTGTTCCGGACCCTCTTAAGGAAGGAAAGCACATATGTGGATGGTGCGCGGGCAGTGCAGCATCGACTCCCCAGGGTGAGCAGTGAGAGCGGTTAAGGAACGTGTGCTCACGACATTCTTGGCGTTCACGGGTGGATGACCGTGTTAAATCATCCACGCAGTACACACCCTGGGCCGGACAACACAAGACATCGGGGTCGGAAGCCGATGAGGCAATCGCAGCTTTACAGATCAGTGAGTTTTTGAAGCCATCATTTGTTACTTGTGAACTCCGCAGAGTTATCCACCGACCTTTTTCAGTGTAAACCAAAAGCTTTGCTGTATTGTCAACTCACTTTTTCCATAATTATTTCACGCGGCCATTATTTCATTTCCGCAGAGCACCCAATCACCACTGCTCCTTCAAAATTACGCGCCAAACTCCAGTTTGCGCACGGCGGACTGCTACGGCCGTAGTCGATCAGGATTCGCACTGCGCTGGGAGACCCCAATGCATTTCATGTCGATTCGCCTTACTCCGCCCACGTCTACGCGCTCGACAAGGGCATATTGCAGTGGATGTGATCTACCTGTCCTAAGAGGGACGAGGGACAGTATTGATCCCAGCTCGTGGGAAGCACGACGTCGTGACCTAACGCTTAGAACGTGCCGGGGAAACATGCAATCAGCAAGGCGGGGACAGGCTCCCCTGCTTCGACTCCTGCGTTCCCTGCGGTGAGAGAGTTCCCGTCGGTCTGCCAGGGACGGGGCTTCAGGATACTGCCCTTCATAACAAGAGGATTTCCAGTATAGAGTTAAAAGGTTCTTCTGTAGTTGTATAGGGCTCTGGTGAGCACCACATATGGAGAATTTGTACAGTTTTTGGTCTGCCTACTTTGAGGAAGGACAATCCCTTGTGATTGCATCAGTGCAAGCGTAGTTTCACGAGATTGATACGGGGAGGGCGGAAAAAACTTATATGAGGACAGATTGAAAAGACTAGGCTTGTATTCACTGGAGTTTAGAAGGATGAGGGGAGGATCTTATAGAAACATATACAATGCACATCTAGAAATCTATGGGTTATAATACCTAAAAATACAGTTAATAAAATCTCTCTATATGCAGATGATGTATTACTATATTTTACAAACCCAGAAAGCAGCATTCCAAACTTGTGAAACTCTTATAACTCAATTTGGGTTTATCTTCAGGAAATTGAATTAATTGGAATAAATGTGAGATTAATGCCAATAACGGAACCTAATTGATACATATTGCCAAACAATCACCTTGAGAATAGTCGATGACAAATTTCTACATTTCGAGGAATTTATGTAACCAAGAAATATACTTCTTTATTTAAATCCAAATTTCAGAGCCTCAACTGTAATACGAATTGCATCAACGAAGATATCAATATCGAAAACATCTTCGAATTGACTGCTCGTTTTGAATTTAATGCTAGAAACAATGATTTTCCTTCCGCAATCTGCCTAACCTTTTTCCACCCTTTCCCACCCACACTTTAATAAAAGTAGATCTATAGCGACCGAAGGTTTATTTGGGATGTTAAGAACCATAGAAATACGCAAAAAAAAACAATTATGCAAATGAAGACCAAAGGAGGAGTAGTTTACCCATTTTTTTATTTTACTTTTTGGGCCATAAACAATGTCAGAAATATGAATTTTGGTTTGAAGATATGGATCAACCACCAGACTGGTGTAAAGAGGAGACAAGGTAGATTGATTGTTATTCTCTTTTTTAAATTGTCCTATTCTATTATCTGCCACCAACTTGAATTAAAAAATCTCATCAGTGAAAAACTCTATAAATCGATATGGGTTTCGAATTTGGAAACAACTAAAACAGATATTAAAATTGATACTTGTATCATTTTTCTCTCCCCATTGCAACTACGTCCTTATTTACACCCTCATTTGGATAAAGGTTTTGTATAAAAAAAAAAAAACATAGTCAATCTGGATTAAACAGATGGGACCTCTTTATAGAAATTGTATTTTTCCTCACTCGTTTCAGAGTATACAACCGAATTACGGATTACAGTTAAAATATTTTTTTTAGAAAACTTTACAATTGCAAAGATTACGTTTAAATCACATACACAAAAATACAGAACGATAGACCCAGAGTTTGCTCAGTATGAATGTGTGAATAAATCATAACACAGTCAAATTAATAATCTTACATTTGTAAATTACTCTTTTAGACAAGTGAATTCAGTCGATGGCATTTATCAGAGACTAGCATAGGAAATGAATTAAACTCACCCTAACAAAAGAGCTTGGGACGAAAGCCGACCACATAAGACATCCATGTTCGTTTAATGCCAGACATTCTGTTAAGCCAAGTTAAGTACTATAAGACTGATTGTTCTAAAACCAAATTAAATATATAGTTCCCAATAAGCTCCTCCTATCAGTGACAAACTGCCATACACCCACGCTAATTTTAACCCATATTTTGTAAATATATACCATTAAAAATTACTGGATGGATATGTTTACAATTCTCGGTAGTTGTTCATACCCAACTGATCCTGATCCTCAATGAATACTATTTGGTATATCAGAACAATAACGCTAAAACTACCCAAACCAACGAAATGTCCTTGTTACAGTATAACATTGGGAAAAAATTAATATTACCATTGGGAAAAACCCAGCAACCCCCAAATCAAGATTGATTAGAGATGCGGAGACCTTACATGTGGCAACATTAGATTTGACTTAGTGGGGCCGGGTGGATGGGTGTGGGGGCGATTTGAGGGTGTGGCTGGGCGGATGGGTTTGGCGTTGTGAGTGTTGGAGGGCCGGAGGGTGTTGGTTTTGGTTCGGGACGCGTTTGTGGTTGGGGTTTTTGTGGACAATTTCCAAACCACTTCCATCCCCGTCACTACCGCCACCTAGCAAGTGAACCCTCCATCTCCACCCATCCATGCCCTCCACGAGCCCTCACTGCAACTTGGGTTCTCCATTCCCATCCACACCATATATTTGCAACCCGGGAAAATGTTACCCGTGTTTCCCTACCCTCCGACCTCCGCCCCCGCCGTACCCATTTCCATTACCCCAGCAGACCATTCCAAGCGACCACGTTCATGTGCACCTCACGACTCACCTACTGCAATGCGCTGTTTCCCATTAGCAGCCTCTTGTACATCGGTGAAATACCAGCCTTTTAACCTTGAATTTTTTTAATTGTAGGTGACATATAGCAATCACCTAACCCCATCGCTTCCCCCAGTCCACACCTAGTGTTTCGGCTATACCTTTGCTCCCACCCAACGTAATGAATCAGCCACACTTTGCTCACCGTTTTCGCTGTCTCTCCTCCTTTTCCAGCTCCCCCCTCCCCCAACCCCCTCCCACTCGCCCTACGTTTGAAGAAGTGTCCCATCCAAACGTCATCTACCTATGTTAGCCGGTATGCTCGAACCCCGGAGTTTACTGCAGCACGGTTCGTGCGTGCCGTTTTTTGTAATGCAACTCTCTGCAGATGCAGGTTCCAAACATAGAATCCTGATCTTTTAATATGCGGGCTATATTCCAACTCCATGCCGATCGAGGGTTTAATTTGAATATGTCTTAGTATTGTCTTAAGTATAGGACCGTTCTGCGCACCTCGCTGGTGAACACATAATTTCCTGCCCAGCCAAGTCCTCCAGTACATTCTTCGGGCACGCAGAGATGAAACCCTGCTCCGTTACCATCCTCCTTCGGCTCAACCCAAAACCACCCTACAGAACTTACATGAAGTGCAGAGGTTCACTTGCGCCTTCTTCCAAGCTCTTCTACTGCCGTCTCAAGTGTGGACTCATATACATCTGCGAGCCCAGCGTAGAATGGGCTGTCGTTTCGCTCAACACCTTCGGTCAGGTCCGTCTGGATCTACCTGATATGCCTTGGTTGCCAATCTCACGCCTCCCTTCCCATTCTAATGCTGACCTTTCTGTCCTGCCCTCCCCCATTTTCCGAGTGAGGCGAAATGCAATTAGAGGGACTTATATCATATTCGCTTGGGCAGCAACAACCGAGTGTACGAAGAGAGATTTCCTCTTAACTTCCGTAATCAATTTATTCCCTGCTCTCTTCATCCCTCAACCCCCCCTCGTATCCAGTTCTCGTTCTTAACCAGTAAACGTTTGACATGGCAGTTCCGTATCAAGTTCCTTTTTACTATTTTATGTGGGGAGGGTGGTTGGATAAGAGTTGCCAAAGCCTATTCTCCGATCGCATCCCCTCGGCCCACTCCTCGCAGCCTACCACGTCCTGTGGACTTTGGAAACGCGGACTCCGTTAGGAAGTGGCCGATTCTGAAATCCAAGCCGCCTGAGGATGTTCATCTCGCGAGAGGGCCCGAAGTCGGCCGCCCGTACGCGAATGCGGGGGTGGAGTGTTCCGGAACGCCCTTACTGGTCTCCCAATAATGTTACTACGTCCCACTTTGTAGCATTCCTGTGGCTGTCACCTACTATCAAGGGGGGGGGGGGGGGGATAAGCTATGCTGTTGATTAAGAAAAGCGGGTAGCCATCGCTGGATCTAATTTTGCCACACCGTGGAAACTCAAACAACTGCAGATGATATAATCTCGACGAAACACAACGTTTTAGGAATCTCGTGTCGGTCAACACCTGTGGAGAGAATGGGCAGGAGGATTTTTGGATTGTGACCCTTCTTCACAGTGATATGGTTGGAGGGTAAACGGGGAAATATAAGGGTGCAATATGTCAGGCAGGTGGTAAGTGCCGAAGTTTGTAGGGACTTTAACTGCAGTATGGATCAATGAACTAACGAGAGGTAAAAAACAGCTTCAGAACGGGAATCAATCAGGTAAGGTGAGTGAAATCCTAAAACGATGGGGGTGTGATATAGTCGGAAGGTAGCAGGGTGAGATGACACTTGTGGACGAAGGTGAAATGGGGAATAGCCATGATGTTCGGAGAGGAAAGGAGTTGAATTCTGCTGTAAGATACTGGAGAATCTTCCGTCTCGAGCTCATCGCATTCCGCACTGCCCAATGTATGATTAATTTGATACTGTACAGATGGTTAGTGATTGAGATTGCACGACAGTGGGAATTGGTGCAGTGGCCGCTATTGGAGTAAAGATGTAAAGCATTTCACGGTGATAGATCATCTGCCGGTATGGAGGAGGGACAGATGGAGTTAATCCGAGAAACTGTGCTTAGACTTTGGAATGTCGACTTAACAGGGGAAAGTGGCAGTTACGGCAACCCTTCAATAACTGAATGTGTGGAGGGACTCCTGTGGTCTTAGCGGCCGAAAATGGCCAACGCATAGATAACTGGTTTGGATAGGCATATATTTTTTTGGGACGTAGATAACAACGTTGAGTCACTGCACCATACGGAAGCCTTTAATTGGGCCTCATTTTGAGTCTCGCGTTCACTTCTGTCGCTCCTTACAGGAACAATGTGAGGCTCTGGAGGACGGCGAAGAAGAGATTTATTTAAACAATGCTGCTTGGAATAGGGGCATTGCCCATACATCAAAGGGGTGACCTACTGGATTGCTTCATCTGATAAGATCGTTGGAGTTTGAGTCTGATACAGCTTGAGAATATGATATGGTCGACACTCAACCTTTATCCCATGGTGGATGTTTCCATGACGAAGGTGACCACTTTAAAGTGGGAGGTGTGGAAAATTAATGAGATGGTCGGCCATTTTTTAACACGAATTGGTGGTAACGCATTCCTAGGGCTGGTGGGGCAGATATAACATAGTAGCGTTGACAAATTTTTCCTAGATGTAGGATGGATATGGCAGTGAATGGAGGGATGATGGATAACAGGGAGCGCTAACAGAGTAAGTTCATTCTTGTTTGGTGGTGCTCATAAGGTACGATTGATATGGTGCGGCCTAAGAACCGTTTTCTGTTTTTAGTTCATTCTGCATGTTCAATCAAACGCTCAGCCTCAATAACTAGATTCTTGTGCTCTCACCATTTTTTCAATCAAAATGTTCAAAACACGACTGCCTGAAATACCGGTTATATTGAGAACGAGAAAACTGTTCCCTCATCAAGGAAATTGTACCCGGGCCTTCCCCGCTTGCCAGGCGGGGATCGAACACTATGAAGAGAAAAAGTTGTGCACTCTTTTTTGAGAAGCAGAGCATGGAATGTCTGTGCAAGGGGAGGGTGGGGGGTGGTGATCGAGGCGGGGAGGGGGGGGGGGGGGGGGGGGGGGGGGGGGGGGGGGGGGGGGGTGGGGGGGGGGGGTGGTGGTGGGGGGGGGGGGGGGGATTCTTTCCTACGGATGTGGTTTCTTCTTTGGTGTTTTTAAACGAGTGTAAATCGTAACTACAGTCCTATTTGTGTTTTGTTTCGTAGAAGCAATAGCGTCCTGATCATCAAGTCAGAGGTCACACTGCACGGTCTGACGTTCCTGTTTCTCCAATTGCCGATGGAATCCTGAACACGTCCTGCCTTCCATCGTGCAGCAGGGTCCTGGCCGTAGCGTCACCCATCCTTTTTCCATTCAGAGATCCGTCCGCCTAAACCCGCTGATTTACTGCAGCACACACTTTTTGCCTGCTCTGTGGGTATCATGGAGCGCGTTTTCTATTTCCATTTTCATCGTGCTGTGCGTATGTTGTTGTTTCGCGAGATTCGAATCTTGGACACTAACGACTCGACGGACATTCGTTCTGCTAAAAATGGAAGGAATGGAGGACTTTTGAATTTTCGACTTTTGACCTTAGCACCGGTTGGGCGCGAGCAAGGGCTCCCTCGCCAAAGTCTGTCTGTCCGATTCCTTATTTGTTTGTTGTTGCGAGTTCCATTTAGCTCCTCCGTCGTACCGTAACTCGGATCCACACTGCGGCCTGACGTCGAGTAGTTGGCGCCTTTGCTTTAAAAACCGACCTCAAATAGCTCCACCGCAGGGCCCTGGCGGGACCTACAACCGTCGTGGAGCTCCGCGATCCTTTTGTCGCAGGGTCGCATCACTGTAGCATCCACCGCGGGATCCTATGGACTTTAACGCCATAATAATAGATTATAGACACACGTGGCGAATACATTTGAATAATGCAGACAACGAGTACCATTGAAACTGCAGAGTTTACAATGGCGTGCAGTGTTAACCGCGGCGCAGGGAGGGGGAACATAAGTGACCCAGTTTGGGCTGGAGTTCGATCCAGGCCACGAGATCCTATTATTATTGTAAGTTTTGACAAGAACCACGACCTTTTCCACCATGTCACTTCATATTTCACACCCCTCTCCGGATCTAACACCCCTTTTGTTTCCTATTTCATCCTCTGCCATCTATGCCCCTTGTCCACTCGCGGAGAAGGTCAGAGGACCGATCAGATCGGCCGTTAAATCCTGGACCCCGACGAGCGTCCACTAGTCAGCATTTCATCCTTCCATATAAAGTGTTTCACCTGTTCCCGACACTTTCCTCACACACATTCCCGCAGACGCATTGAGCGCGTCGTTCTTTATTGTTGGACGTTCGCGAGTTGCTATATATCTGTCCGCATCGAATCTGGGTTTTAATGCTCCGAGTGGCCCGAGTTTCATTGCAAATCCCGGAATGGCGCCTGGATCCCATTCGTTTAGGGGATATTCTGCGAAAAGCCTTTCTTCGAATATCCTATGAACACCAACCTCGTTTCCCCTCCTACATCTCGCGTCCGCTTCACCGCCATTTTCTGTTTCAATATAGCATGCCCGTCAGGAGGAAACTCGTCTCCGCGCCAATGGAATTGAATCACTGCCTCCCACGTTACAGTACCAACAAACCTGTCCCATTTATATTAGCGCAGGACTGTAATTAATAATGCTATCATTCGTTACAGATGTCAATGGTCAATGCCATGCTTCTTTGACAGTAAAATTCCGCCTATCAGAAATCCACCGCACCAGTGAATTTCTGTACTTTTAGTTATCTTTTCACTATAGTCATTAAGTACCAGACGAATACGGGCTCCATTCTGCACCAATTGTCTGTTTATCGAAAGAACCAGTATAATGGAAAAGGCGAGAGTCAGGGTATTTCCGAGTCAGGAAGCATTTTGGATAAGCCGATGGGCGACGTTCTTTCATCGAACCGTTTCTTCAGCCATGAGCAATTGATGGGCGGGGCGGCTCGAAGCGCTCGAATGCCTAGCCCGCACCTAGTTCTATGTTCCTATGTGTCTTATCTAGCCCGCTCATGGTACCAGATTACGCCATGGAGCTTAGCAATGGAAATTATTGAAGAGTGGAGAGATTGTCTCGGGTGTATGCGGTAAGGGACTGACAAGGGACAAGTGAATCGAGTATGTGGAGATTGTTCATTTGGCATGCCGAGCAAAGAAGTTTGGAGATGGAAGCGGTGCAAAGAATGAATGGAAGCGGGCAAGCGGAGCTTGGGAAAGATAATTTGAAGACTGTGGCATGGAAGAAGCGGCTGAATTTCGGTTTGCCACATGTCAAGGGCGCAATGGTGTCTCTATGTGTTTTTTTGGAAGGAGTGTGTTACGTGTCTCGAACCAGAATCCAGTCTCGAAGAAGCCTCCCACCTGAAACATCACCTAAGCTCTCCTCAAGAGATGTGCCCGACCCTCTGATTATTCCGTAGTTTGTGTCGTTTTTGGTAAACCACATCTGTGTGTTCCTCGTTGCAACATTGATAAAACATTATTTATTGCGTGTTCGTTGACGTGAGAGGCAGATTGAAGAGATCTGTTCCGATGTCGACTCTCATTTCAGTCGATTCGTTGATAACACTAGGCCAGTGCAACTCCGGCCCCGGCGAAATGGGACAAAGTGACAAAATGGCCGAGGCCGTAAACTGTCCGTCGGGAACACGCCGGAATTGATGATCGATCTACAGCATATAAACTAACAGTACCCTTACCTCCCGCAGGCATCAGCGCGAGGGTGGTATAGTGTGTGAGCATAGCTCTCCTTCCAATCAGGTCCCGGTCGAGTTCCCGCCCTCGCAGTTTGGTGAAGACTCTTAATTTCTATGTTGACACTACCAGACCTTTGTCCATTCCCTTATGTCTGTGTCTGCATCCATTCAAAATTAATTCGCATGTGTGTCTATAACTATTCTATTGGCAATCGTAGTCTGACGAAGGTTTCGCCCGCAATCGTCACCCATCCCTTCGCTCCAGAGAGGCTGCCTGTCCCACGGCTAGTAAGGTCCGCATGGCCTACTCCGCACCGAATTTCTAGGTTCTATGTTTCTATCCCCTCATGGAAAGAGGAGGCAATGGGAGCGAGCAATTGTAAAATATTTGAAAGTGAGAGATGTCTCGGGGTGTGGTAAGACGGGACAAGGGACAAGGTGGAATCGAGGTAGTGTGTAGATTAGTTCATTTGACGGCAGAGGCCAACGTTGCGACGGCTGAATCATCGAGTTGCTCCAATGTAATAATGTCGGGCAATGGGGGTTAGAAAGTGATGGTTATTTTGGAAGGGGTTGTTTACGTTTTCGAATGTAGAATCTCGCTCCGAAGAAGCCTGACTTGAACCTCACCTAACGCGGCCAAGAGAGTTGCCCGCCCGCAAATTATGCCAGTATGTTGTTCAGTTTGTTAGAAACCAGCCTCTTTAGTTCCCTATTGCAACGTTGATAAACATCATTTATTTCGTGGTCTTGACGTGAGAGGCCGGATGTAAGAGATCTTTTGCAGATGTTCCGACTCTCATTTCTGTCGATTTCTCCCGTTGAATAATCACCAGGTCAGTGCAACTAACTTTCCGGTCACCCGCGAATGGCACCATCGAAGTGGACAGAAATGGCCGACTTCGAACCAGATCCGTCGGGAATCACGCCGGGATTGATGATCGAGCTACAGCAATAAACCTATCCATTACACTACTCTCCCGTAGCATCATGCGGCGATGGTGGTATAGTGGTGAGCATAGCTGCCTTCCATAGCCGTTGACCCGGGTCGTTCCGCCATCGCAGTTTGAAGACTTTTAATTTCCTGGATGTTGAACTACGACTTTTTCCTAACTTCGTAGTGCCGAGTAGTTTATTCCGCTAATTTGCACGTCTTCATTGAGTTGATCATTCCATGGAGGCGACGCCAGCTCATTTTGGTTCGTGGTGTTCCTTGTTCACTGTCGAGGATCAGGGGTAGGAATTCATGCCTTCGCATTTCCCGGTAATAGATGTCTGCTGCCTCCCCTATTTTTCCATTTGCCCATATCAAACTAGTACATATGACAACATGCCCACAAGGCTTGTTCAGACTAAAACGTCAGTCCATCACCAACGGATCTCGTTGATACCCTGAGGTCTCATCAACACCCCTCCCCCGAGCGTGGACTTCGCCTCTATCCGTCAGCACTGATAATTCGTTGTCAAGGGAACATAAACAGACACCTCCTGTCCATAACCGTCTCCCTGTCCCTGTACCATCCCCTACACCATTTCTTCTTTTCCCTTTCTGACCCGCTGTCTCCAATACAGCTATCGACTGACGACTACTACAACCTATTATTTCCCTTTTCCTAACGATACTTCGGCTTCTGTGCTCTTGTCAAATCCGCAACGGCGCTTCCCACAATTTATGTTTCACGTTGCATTGTCTAAGTCCGGTAACATCAAAACAATCCCCCAACCCCTTTCCCTCCACCCGCCGCACTACTTTCTTCCCTCCGATCATCCTATGTGCAGCAGCGAACTCGAAAACCTAATTTATTGCGTTCGCCACACATGCTTCCTCTGTAATACATTCGGAGTCTCTCCAATGCCTTTGTCTCACACCTTTGTGTCACTGCTTCAATAGAAAGGCAATAGCGGCCTTGATCAAGTCACAGAGTCACTGCGCTGTCGCAGGTTCGGTTCTCCAATTGCCGATGAACCTGGACACGTCTTCCTTCCATCTGCACCGGTCCTGGCGTAGCGTCACCCATCATTTGTCTCAAGATTCCCATACCGCTGAGTTAACTCCATCACGTTCGTTCCATTCCCGTTCATCGTGCTGTGCGTATTTGTGGGTCTCGAATCGAAACTTACTCAACTACTGGACATTCGTATGCCCTAAAAAGTGACCTAGTGGGTACCCGCAAGGCTCGTGCGGGCCGACCCCAGTTTTAGCTATTATACAATATACATAATGATCTGGATGAGGGAATGAATGGCAATATCTCCAAGTTTTTGCGGATGACATTAAGCTGGGGGCAGTGTTAGCTGTGAGGATGAAGATTCTAGGAGAGTGGAAGTGTTACTTGGATAGCTGGGTAAGTTGGCAAAGTTTGCATATGCAGGATCATGTGGATAATGTGGATAAATTGATGTTATCCATTTGGTGGCAAAACGGGCAAGCAGATATTATCTAAATGATTTGCCGATTGGGAAAGGGGAGATGCAGCGAGATCTGGGTGGCATTGTACTCCAGTCATTGAAAGTCGGCATGCAGGTGCAGCAGGTAGTAAAGAAAGCAAATGGTATGTTAGCTTTCATTGCAAAAGGATTTGAGTATAGGAGCAGGGAGGGTCTACTGCAGTTGTACAGGGTCTTGGTGAGACCACACCTGGAGTATTGCGTACAGTTTTGGTCTCCAAATCTGAGGAAGGACATTATTGCCATAGAGGGAGTGCAGAGAAGGTTCACCAGACTGATTCCTGGGATGTCAGGACTGTCTTATGAAGAAAGACTGGATAGACTTGGTTTATACTCTCTAGAATTTAGGAGATTGAGAGGGGATCTTATAGAAACTTACAAAATTCTTAAGGGGTTGGACAGGCTAGATGCAGGAAGATTGTTCCCGATGTTGGGTAAGTCCAGGACAAGGGGTCCATCATAAGGAAAGGGGAAACCGTAAAACGAGAATGAGAAGAAACCTTTTGTTCCACACAGAGAGCGGTGACATCTCTTGGACGCTCCTCGCCAGATTGCTTATTTGAGACCATGGTCATCGTGCGCTATATTATAAACAGCTTATTAGATGTCTGCCCCCCTTCGATTCACGGTCCGATCAGCTAGGTCGTCTGGCGAAGAAGCAGGGTACGGGATTACTGGAGTTGGAGGATTCAGCCAGATCATATTGAATGGCGTGCAGCCACTCGAGGGCCGAATGGCCTACTCCTGCACCTAATTCTAGTTTTCTATGTTCTCTAAAAAGGAAGGAAGGAGACTTTGCTTAGACCTTAGCACCGATTGCGCTAACATGCTTGCCTGCCAACAGTCATGTCTGTCCGTTCGTATTTTTTTTTTTGGTGTTACTAAAGTACTCCGTCGTCCGGTACTCCGTCCACAGTGCGGCCTGACGTCGAGTAGTTGGCGTCCTTTGCTTGAAACCGACCTCGTAGCTCACCGCGGAGCCGCACCACCGTCCGTGGAGCCCCCGATCCTTTTTGTCAGGGATCGGATCATGAGCAACACCGCGGGACCTATGGGACGGATTGAAAGGTAAGCCAGTGAAAGAGAGACGGAAAAAACAAAGGAACCTTTCTTTAATACCTTCATAGGCCCGCGGCGTCTGGTCCAGAGATCGACTTCGAGAGCTTCCTACCGCCGGGCTTCGACCGCCCCGACGCGGGAGCGTCGATCCCCACTACACACAAATGCTGGAACCACTCCGTGGGGACGGCAACACTCTGGAGATAATGAATGCACGATTCGCATCGAAACCTTCTTCAGACTACGCTATCGCTTATATGAATAGAATGACCATAAGCGAATAATTTTTGAAGAATGCCAGAACCGACCCAGGAACTGCAGATGTCGTATTTATACATGTCGCAGTTGTAGCCGCGCGGCGCAGGGAAGGGAACGAATGTGAGACCCAGTGTTGGATGAGATCATCCACTATCCTATTAATTCTATTTGACAAGACCACGAAACCATTTTCCGCCATGTCACTCACATTTCACCTTTTCCTCCGATCTTCCACCCTTTGTTCTATTTCATCTCTGCCCCTTGGCCACCGCGGAAAAAGGTCAAGTACGATCAGACGGCCGTTAATCCTGTACCGGATCGCGTCATAGCTCAGCATTTCATCTTTCATATAAGTGTTTCACTGTTCCGACACTTTCCGTCCCACCCCTCCCGCCTACGCATGAGCGAGTCGTCGTGATTGTTTGGCTTTGCGGGAGTTTGCTATAGATCTGTCCAGCAGCGTCTGGTTTCATGCTCCGAGTGCCGCGTTCATTGCAAACAACCCTAATGGCGCCGAGATACACATTCGCTGGGGGATTTCTCTGGAAAAGCCTTCTGCAAATATCCGATGACACAAACGCTTCTCCAACGATCAAGTCGCATTCACGCCATTTTCTGTTTAAAATAAAGCATGCCGTTAAGCCGGACTCGTTCCGCGCCGTGAATCAATCACTGCCGCCTCCCCGTGAGAGGCCAACCACTGTTTCCATTTTATTAGCTAAGGACTGTCAATATGCAATCACTCGTACAGATGTGCACTGTCAATGTCATGCTTTTTTACAGTCAGGAAGTTGCCTACAGAATCCACCGCACCGGTAGAAGTCTCTGTACCTTTTTAACTATCTTTTTTCACCTTATATTCAGTAATACGCAGCCTAATACGTGGGTCCATTCTGCACCACTTGTCTTGTTATCGAAAGACATTTATAATTGAAAAAGGAGCGAGAGTGCAGGAGTAACTTCACGAACTCAGGAAGGACATTTCTGTCTTTACCGATACGCTGACGTCTTTGCATCGAACCATTATTTCGCCTTTCAGCATGGCATATTTAATGGCCGGTGCAGGCTCGAAGGGGCGACATGCCATACTCGTGCACCTATTTCTATTTTTCTTTCTATTTTCTATCCCCCGCTCATTGTAAAGATGCGGCAATGTACTTGTAGCAATTGTAATTTTGCAGATTGATAGATGTCCTCGGGTGGTTTGCGGTAAACGGACCTGAGACAATGGGCGCAAGGGTGGGAATGCGCCGGTATGTTGTAGGATTAGTTCCATTGGACAGGAAGAGGCAAAGAAGGTTGGAGACGGAAGCGGACAATCAAGTAGATGGCACGCGGGCAAAGCGGGGGCTTAAGGAAGATTACGGTTGAAGTCTGTGGATGCGAAAAGCGGCGAATCATCGAGTTGCACCAGTCATAAGGTGCGGCAATGGTGGGCTAGAAAATGATAGTTATTTTGGAAGGCGGCTTTACGGTGTTGTCGAATGTAGACTCATCAGTCCGAAGAAGGCCTCGGACCTGAACCATCAACCTAACGCTCTCTCACGAGGATGTTGCCCGACCCCCGCGAATTATTCCAGTATTTTGTGATCGTTTTGTTTTTAAACCAGCATCTGTCGTTTCGCTCGTTGCAACATTGATTTAAAACCCTATCTTATTTTCGTGGTCCTTAGACGGTGATAGGGCAGATGGTAGAAAGATCTGTTGCAGATGTTTACTCTCATTTCGTCGGATTCCTGTGAATAATGCAGTAGGTCCAGTGCAACTCCGGTCCCCCGCGGCGAATGGGACAATCGTGGACGAGCAGGCCGAGGGGTCGCAAACTGATCCGTCGGGAACCACCGCCGGGATTGATAGGGTGCGAGCTACCACGCAATAAGACGCAGTCCAGTACCCTTACCTCCAGCAGCATCATCGGCGATGGCGGTTAGTAGTGGTTTAGCATAGCTGCCTTCCAAAGCAGTTTGAACCCGGGTTCGACTTCCCGCCATCGCAGTGGTTTGACAGATTTTCATTTCCTGATGTTATACATACCAACCTCTCCAGAACATCGTAATGCACGAGGTATTTTATTAGTTTTTTTCCGCATAATTTGAGACCGAACTTCATTTTGAGTTAGATCTTTCCATGGCCTGCGCGATGCTACTCATTTTGGTAATTGGCGTTCGTCCCTGTGCCACTGGCGTATAGATCCGTGTGTTCATTCATTCCCCTCTCATTGTCCCCCGTAATTGATGTCTGCTGCTCACTTTAGTTGCCATTTGCACCAGATCAAACGACGCCCACATCAACAACATGCCCACAAGGCTTGTTTGCATCTAAATGACCTTCATTCTCACCCACCGGATCTCTTGATATCCGTGTAGTCCGCTCAACACCCCTCACCCAACTAGCGTGGCCTTCGGTCTCTTATCGTCAGCACTGAGAATGTTCGTTTTGTCATAATGGCACAGCAACCTACCACCTCAGTGCCCTACCGATCGTCAACTAGTCCCCCTGTAACCTCTCTTACATAACCATTTCTCCCTTTCTGATCCCTTCTGGAGCCCTCTGGCTCCAATACAGACTGGACCCTGATGACTACAACAAACCTATAGACGTCACCGGGTTACCTCGATTATACTACGGCTGCTGGTGCCTCTTTCTCAATTCATCCGCAACCCCCATCACCGTACAAATTTCTGTTGGCCCGTTGCCTTGTCCTAATGTCAAGTGTACCATCACACCATTCCCCAACCCCGCCTTCCTCCACTCCACCCTCACTACTATCCCACACCCCAATCCTCATATGTGCAGTACTGGACTAGAACCGATGTCTTTTCCTTCGACACATGTCTTCCTCGGTAAACATTCGCAGCTCTCCAATCCTGTGTCTCACACCTGTGTGTGTCAGCTCGTGACAGTTGTCCTACCCTCTGGCTTCTGTAGCAACCTTTTGGCTGTCAGTATATCTCCTCTCATAATGTTGTTCACCTATTACCTGCCCCTCATCGTCTTCCAGCTCCCCCACACCCCCGCAACATCCATCTGAGAATTGTCCCGCCCTAAACCGCGCCAGGTTGCTGCTATACTCGGCAGAGTTACTCATTATTCTTGTGTTTTTTTGTGTAAACCAGAGTCTGCAGTGTTGCTGTCCTTCTATTTTGTCGATACTTAATCACGACACTGCAGTCGATATGCTTCACAGCCCAGCACCGTTCCAAACGAATCGGAGTAGCAATCTGCATTGTGAAAGGACATGCAATCACAGACGAAAGTATCCAGATTCCAGAACACCGCTTTGGTGTAAGATTTTCTTTTTTTTAGAACCTTCTATATTTTCTGAGCGGGTGGTGTGATCCATTTCCCACATTGCAGGAAAAAATGGGGCAACTCACCTTTCTCCGAGTTCCCCTTGTTCCCACAGACTCTCCTGTCCGCACCGTCTGTCATTGGATATCATATTACACTATGGCTGGCCTGACGTGCGTGGCGAGCCGTCGAGCCTCAGCACCAGAGTTTGAGTCACCGTATTCGTCTTCCTCAGGCCAGCACCAGAAGGGCATCCCATGTCCGTCCAGAGGGAGCTGGCATCTGGCCACAGGTTGAGTAGCCATTCCCCCAACCTGCACCAAACGCAACTGCAAGTCAGCTTCCCTGAACATCACGTCCCGAAGTTTCCAAGGTTAATTAAATAAACACCAACCGATAACTGTACCGCCGTTGCCGCGACGCCTTGAAAGCCATACAGCCATATAGCCATATAACACTTACACCAAAACCCCGAAACACGGGTGCCATCTCGCGCTCCTATCTACCTCCGTGCCGAACACTTATTCTCACCCTATTCCATCTCCCTGCACTCCTGACCATAACCCCCCTCATTCCTCTTTTCCTTTCCCCTTCATATACCTATCCAATTTATTTTGACATTACAAATCGAACCCTGGCCTCGTTACCACGTCCACGGGAGCTTATTCGACACATCTAACCATCTCTCTCCTGATAAAGAAGTTCCCCCTCCGGTCACATGTATTAATACTTTCAACACCTCCACTAGAACCGCGTCCAACATGACCCCCATTTGATTTATCTAACAAGAGACACCTCGCCACACAACTAATTAGCTGTCTCTCAGCAGCCATCCACTTCCCGCGCTGGTCTGCTTAGTTTCTCCCCTGCGACCTTCAAGATAACTGCCCGGCTGTCTCTTTGCGCTCTTTTTAAAGCTCCCGAACTACGCTCACCTTCGCGCATCTTTTTAAAGTCCGACCTACATGCTCACACGCGCTCCTTTTTAAAGCTCACACCCTGGTCTGCCTGCTTATCCTCTGCGATCTTAAAAAGGCAATTAGCCCTCGTCCCTGTATTGTTTAACATTCGCTCATTTATTTTCCTCAAGATTCTGCCGGGTTAGGGGTCGTATTTGGCCCCCAATGTTGTAAGAAAGGACATTCATAAACAGGAAAGTTCACAAACTGGCTGCAGAAAGTCCGCGTGTTCATGAGCATCTCTGGGGAACATGGATATGTAATTTTTCCGCATCGGTCCCCGTTCTACAGACTGACTACGTCCCGTGGTAAGGCAAATTGTGGAACCTTTAAAGAGAGACTTTCACTGTGAAGTTATTGAGGTGTTGGAGGGTGTTGTAATATATATTTGGAAAGGAGCTGGATGGGTGTAAGATATGAAACGAAGCACGTGCAGTTCTGGCTCGTGCGGCAGGTGCCGGCGGAGACGATGGGTCTGGCAGGGCACTACGGGTTTGTGAAACGGGATGGAGGATTAGAAACGGACCCTGTGTGACGTTGGCAACAATAAGTTTGGATACTTAGGGATGAACTAATATCGGCAAAATGGAGAGTTGGAGCAATGGGTGCCCCCAACTTGAACGTTATTGCAAAGCTGAGGAGGAATTTTAGGATTCCTGGGAGTATGTGGGAAGGGACTGGACACGGAGAGATAGTCGGAATTGAAAGGGTTGGATATTTGTTTAAATAGAGCAGGAGGCAGGGTTGAGGTATTTTGGATGGCGAGAATGGCAGATTCAGGTCCATGGCAACGATGGGCAATGTGGCCTTGAAATTGAAAGCTATTATTCTAGAGTTGAGAGGCGTGTGAGTGTCATGTATGTCTTAACTCAATCCTGACGAAGGGGCATCGACCCGAAACATCACCAATCCATGTTCATCCACGCTAGGCTGCCCTGACAGCGAAGTTAGCTCCAGGATTCGGTGGTTTACTGGTGTAAACGACACACCAAGTTCTTTCCTTGTTGTTAAAGTTCGAAAGCAGGAATTTGTTTTCATGCTTGCCCCCCCTTTGTGGAAACCAAAAAAAAAAAAATGTGACGGTCAGGTCCTTCACCACTGGTTCCTGTTTTATCCCGCCCGCCCGCTTCCTCATTCTCTCTCTCTTCTCACGCCTCTCTCCCTCTCCACTCCGTCATGAACCATCCTCCCGTTCGGCCTACACGTGCTCGATGTACTATAGATCTAGAACAGCCGCAGGCACATCATTCCCCATTGATAATGGTGAACAGGACATAGCAGATCAATTGCATAATTTACTTTGGTTCTGATTTCACTAAGGAAAACATAGATAATTAGCCGGAAATAGCCTGGGACATGTAGTTCCAAATGATATGGCGGAACCGAGTAAATCCAGTTAGACGGGAAGTGGGTTTTAGGTAAATTGAATGGTTAAAGGGCCGTTCAATCCCCAGGGCTAGCATAAGGCTGCATCCCAGAAGTAATAAGGAAGTAACCCCAGAAATAGTTGATTGCATTAGTGCTCATTTTTCAAAACTCGTTAGATTCTATAGTAGTTCCTGAGGATTGAAGTGCGCTTAAAGTACCCCTCTTTTTAACAAAGGGAGAGCGGAAGGAAAATATGAAGAATTACAGACCCGCCTTATTCTAACAGCCGTCGTTGGGGACACTGGTAAATTGGTTATTAAAGAGGGGGTCGCCTAATAATTTGGAAAGTTGGTGAAATTATTTGGACCAAAGGTTCAAGCATGGGATTTATGAAAGGTAAATCAGGGACTGACTGAATCTTATAGCATTTTTCGAGGATTTGTAACTAGTAAATGGATAAGGGATAACCATGGATGTCGTTCTAGTCCTTGACTTTCAGAAGGGCTTTCGCCGACTGTCCCCACATCAGATATTAGTTATACAAACGTACAGCCCACACGGTATTTCGGGGTTATGGATTGATGGGGATAGAGAACTGGCTGGCAGACGAAGCAAAGAGAGGAGTACACGGGTCCTTTTCCACAATGGCAATGCATTGACTAGTGGGGTTCCGCAAAGGCTCAGCGCTTGGGCCCCCTGCCTATTTAACAAATAGTATATTGAACGATTTGGACGAGGGAAAATTGATTGCCACATCTCCATGTTTGCGAATGACAAACTAAGCTGGGTACAGAGTTTAGCTCTGAGCAGGATGCTAGTGCTGCACGGTGACTTGGATACTGTTGTGAAGTGGGGCAAATGCATGGCAGAGGCAGTATAATGTGGATGAATGTGAGGTTATCCATTTTGGTGGCAAGAATAGGAAAGTAGACTTTTATCTGAATGGTGGGCCGATTAGGTAAAGGGGGTAGATGCAACGAGACCTGGGTTTCATGGTACACCATCCTTGAATGTATGCATGCAGGTGCAGCAAGCATTGAAGAAAGCGAATGGTATTGTTAGCATTCATAGGAAAATGATTTGAGTATAGGGGCAGGGATGTTTCTACTGCAGTTGTACAGAGTCGTGGTAAGACCACACCTGGAGTATTGCGCCTACAGTTTTAGCTCCTACTCTGAGAATGACCTTCGTGCGCCAGAGCGAGTACAGAGAGACGTTCACCAGACTGATTCTGGGATGTCCGGAATTTTCATATGATAAAAGCCTGATAGACTCGCTTTGTTACACTTCCTAGAATTTAGAAGATTGAAGGGGATCTATATAAACTTACAAAATCTGTTAAGGGGTTTTGGACGCCTAGATGCATGAAAGATTGTTCCCGATGTGTGGGAAGTCCAGGACAAGGTCGTAACAGTTTAAGGTCCAGGGGGGAAATCCTTTAGGACCGAGGTGAGAAAACATTTTTTTTGTTTTTTTTTTTTTTCACACAGAAAGTGGTGAATCGCTGAATTCTCTCTGCCACAGAAGGTAGTTATGGCCCACACCAGTTCATGGGCTAGAATTTAGAGGGAGTTAGATGTTGCCCTTTGTGGCTAAAGGGGTCAGGGAGCCATGAGAAGAAGGCAGGTACATGATACTGGCTCTGGATGGATCAACCATCATCATATTGAATGGCTGTACAGGCTCGAAGGCCGAATGGCCGACTCCTGACTCCTGCACCTATTATCATGTGTTCTATGTTTTCTATATACAGATCATCAACGACGCCCCTATACTATATCGGTCATCTCACTCCCCTTTTAATTGATCTCTCTATTTCCGTCACTTGGAACCAGAATATCGACTGTCGTCTACAACCACTTAGTGGCTCACAAGAGTTTACTGGAGTCCACGTTCTCTCTTGTTTCCCTGCCATCCCTCAAAATCTGCACTCCCGTACTCCCTCAATTTCTCTCTCTGCCGCATACTACTTCCTCAAGCTCCGGCTTTTCATTCTGGTATATCGGAAATGTCCTTTATGCGCTTTAGTATCATAGATTTCCACAACTTGCCATAGGACGTATCCTCACCCTGCTTCTCCTCTCCTTTCCCTAGGCGGCGCTCACAACAAGCACCACCACCCCCATCCCCAACAACACACACACCCAAGACGAACAAGGCCTGAGAAGCAACAGGGTCTGGCACCTTTCACCCAGCAAGATTTCGCATCCAACAGATAAATCCTCCGGCGTTTTCCTCAACCTCCACGTGATCTCACCACCAGTCTCATCGTCCCATCTCCAACCGCTTTTTTTTTTTTTTTTTTGTTTTTCCCCCCCCTCCGCCTAGATGGCTGATCCTCGGACCTACACGCATCCGCCCCTTTCCCAGGTACTATCCCTCCTGCGTCTACGGCGATGTAACCACGTCTAAATATTCCGGCCCAACTCCGTTTCTAGTCATGGCCCACAGTTCTTCTCTTCAAAGTGAATTCGATGTTCACAGTGCCCCCTCCACTAACCTCCCCGTCCCCCCCCCCCCTCGCGCTGTTCCTTGGTGTTCGCGATGTAGGCCGCCTTACAGCCTCGAGGACAAAAGTGGGGACACAATTATTTCGTTCTCCAATGTCAGGTGACCACTAACTCTACCTAGCTTCCTTTCCCTTTTTCCCACCTTACTTCCCGGCCCGCGCAATTATCGGTGCCGCGCCATAGACTTCGGCACCCATTTCTCCCCTCCCCTCCACCAAATAGCCCTTTCTCGGCCTCACAATTCCGCAACTCAATCATTTCCACTCAACGTCTTTAGTTCCTTCCGCGCTGGGCCTTTGACTCTGACCACGTTCCCATACAAATAACCCCAGAAACACCTGTCCTTATATGTTCTTTTGCATGGCTTTGTCCTCGCCCCGTCCTCTCTCGCAGCCCCCCCACCGCAACAACCCATCGTTGTCCTCGCTGGATGTACAGGCGATCACACGCAATGTGAAGGAACAGCATCATCTATTTTTGCTTGGCCGGCCTGCAGTCCAGCGGTAAGGAACGTGAATTATCTAGTTTCACGGTAACCACCCCCTGCATTTCTCCTGTCCCCTACCACGACCCTCGTCATTCTACCTAATTCCTTATCTCCGCGTTTGCATCCTTAATCCCTTTCGTGACAATTTCTTTTGCCCCGACTAACCATTGGCCTTTACAAACTTGAGTCCCGACCCAAAGTTGTCACCTATACCGTTAATCTCCACACATGCCTGCCTAGACCCGCGCACTCGTCCTGAGTTAATGCTCGCAGCGTCTTTTCTTTCTATTTTCGGATGTATATTTTGCAGAAGTTAGCTTGTAGAAGCTGTAAGAGCGCCAGTTAAAGGTATATACAAGCAGCACGGTGAACTGTTTGGACCCCTTCAACACTACAGGAGGTCTATACGATTCACTAAATGGATAACTCGACCTTGTTGGAAACGTTCACAGGGGACTTCTGGCTTGGCTAAAAAATGACCAGCAGAACCCAGAAGCCTAGAGTATGAGGTGTGGAAACAGCCCTTGGTCGTCCAACTGTGCCCACCACCGGCTAAACTTTCCCTGCTGCGTTAATCCCACCCGTTGTGGGTGAAGCCTCGGCTGGCACTCAGTATTTGGTGATGCGTGTTTGTTGGCGATCATTCCGTTACAACCATCATCGGAGGGATCATGGTCGCCTACTGACCAAGTTCTAATATTTGCTCATCGCTCCGATAAGGATTACTAATCTGGTCTGTCCTAGAAATATTGGGCCGAAGGGCACTCACTGAAGTGACTAATAATTGAATAACGTTACGTGCTCTTCACACTCATCGAGAACCACCGAAGTGAAAAGAAGTCTGGAATGGCGGCTGTGTCGTGCAAGTTCGGTCTATCGAGATCGCACACACGCCTCGTTCCCCCTTTTTCACAGATTCACATTTCCAGTTGTTTTGGATTGCGGAGATCAGAATTAACGATTGAAGCTATGGGAGGAATAGGAATCCGAATCAACCAGGACGGATATTTAGAAACAAAGAACTGCAGATGCCATTTTATATCAAAGATAGGACAACAAGTCCATACTAATTTAATTACGAGTCGGTCAAGATCTCTGGTAACCTTTTCGGTCCGGACCTTGTTCAGGCCGACGCAGACATGGTTCAGCCATTTGAGAACCTTGATCCAACCAGCGAATTAGGAGCGGAACTGTCTCCCGTGCGGTGTGACTCTGTGACTCCCCACAATCCCGTGCTGCTTTTTTGACAGCAAAATCACCAGAGACTCGCCGTTCCGTCAACTTTTTTCCTTCAGAATAGGGAAAAGCTCTCCCTATAAAACACTTCAACAACCCGCATGTACTTAAACAGTGACCTGGATCGTCGGAAGAGACAGACATCACACTTTCGACTTGGTAGAAGTCAATGTCTGCAAGTCTAAATGTTTTCGGTACAAACAATGGAATGGCTAATGAGTTTGATTTCTCGAATTCTAAGTAACTAACCTACAGACATCCTTATCCACCCCCCTCCTCTCAATGTTCCACCTGGACCCCACCACCATTTCTCGCAATGTCTTCTTGCCCCTTCCACCTACACTCCTTATTCTATTCCACAAATGTCGCATGCCCAAATGTTCCGTTCATTATAATGGTTACTATTACCTGTCCACCGCGGTCAAATTCTCCGACGGGGAGACGTTTTTCTTTACTACAAGTGGCCACCGTATTTCAGGTCCTATTTTGACCATTTTGATTAATAAATGGTGATAGGAACAGATAATGGGGAGTATTTCAAGGGATCGTTTCTGTAAACATCCGTTACTAACCTAATCCGGCATAACAGCATAGCAAGATGCCATTCGGCCCACATCAAATGCCGACCATAATGACAAGTTAATCTAATCTCATTGCGTACATGCGATTATTTGTTAGCATTCTATTAATTGCATTTAGTTTAGTTTTCTTGAAATGTGAAAAGCGTTTACGATTCATAGACCAATAAAAAAATTTTCACTTCACTAGCTAGGGTCAAGGTATACCATTTGGGCTCACACTGCCTGGTGTTCGAACAATATTGACAGTCAGAAAATGAAACCAAGTGCTGGTGCAACTCCGCGGTTCAGGCTGTATCTCTGGAGAACATGGAAAGGCGACGTTTTCGATTCGGGATGATCCTTTGGCAGACTCCGTCCATCGTAGACCTGAGACAATGGGAGCAGATACATGTTAATTTATGAAGAGGTTGAAGGGCTTGTGTGATGTTCTCGGGTGTATGTGGGTGGGACTGAACAAGCGCGATTGAGTGGAATCGAGCGTGTAAAGATGAGTCAATATGGGCTGGAGCAGTCAAGGCTGTTCAGTTTGATCAATTTCGATTATCCTGAAGATTGGAACAAAAAACTAGAGTAACATAGAGTCTGCAATTCTGCAGAAAAGGAAGAGGTGGCGTTTCGTGTCTCGATTCTACTTCCGGCTGAGAGTCAATGGCAGTTCAATGTCCTGATGTTGGAATTGCCACCCCATCTCTACAGAACTCGTGGGGGCGATTGGTCCACTCAGGCAAATTTGCGTCCAACGCAATGATCCACTTGAGTTTGATCATTCTTTTGAGCGAGATGCCATCACCTTTTCATTAATTATTGGTCTTTTTGAGCTGTTCGCTTGGTCTTGGATGGAATTTTATTTTCCCTCATAGTTTTGCCCCATGTAGCCAATGTACAACTGGCATTCAGTGCGCTCTCCTGCTCACTCTAATTCCATTTGCCAAACATCAAGCTAGGACGCATCCCGACAATGCCCACATGCGATTTTTCGTAGACTACGTGCCGTCAGTCCATCACCACAAGTTCTCGATCTGCTTTACCCATGGCAACATTCTGACTCAATCGCCCTCAATGTCCTGGCCCGACTTCGCCACATTTCTTCTCTGCCTGATAGATGTACTATAGACCTGCATAACAGAAGCAGGCACATCATATCCATTACGAGCATCCGCTGCTCTTTATACTATCGCCTCCAATACCCTCCCTCCCCTTTCATGATCTCTCTATATCTAACCACAGATGACAGACCATTGAATGGCGCCTACGGTTTTTACCTACCGACGTTCCAGAGTGTTCCGGATGACACTTTCCCTCCGACCAAGTGTCTAAACCAATAATCCTCCGTCATTTCCCGTCAGCCTGCAAGTGCCCCACCATCTCCACATATTCCCGCCCTTCACCCAGAGACGCTGCTCACAGCAACTCGTTGGTTCATCCCTTCCCACAAAAAACCCACCCCTTCCGGGGGTACATTCCTTTTGCACCCCTACGGGATCTTGTAACCATCTACCCCTATAACCTCCGCCCCTCGCCCTCCATCCAGGGACCGCAATACTCCGTCAAGGTGAGGGCTAAGGTTTATGTGCACCTCCTCCTCTAACTCGCCCACTGCATGCTCTGTTCCCATTGTGGCCTCTTGAACATCCATAGACCAGCACTGTTTAAACTTTGAATTCTTAAATTTAAGATCAATATCTATCAATCACCAAACCTTCCCCCATATCCCAACACCTATTGTCTCAGCTCTGCCTTCACCACACCAACCTACTACCCAAAATCACCATCGATAATCAACCATGGCCCTGCTTTCCATCATCATCGTTTTCCTTTTTTCGTATACCTTTCATTATTTGTTCTATATCGTTCCGACACCACGGTCCCTATTTTCCGTCTCTCCTATCCCTTGAGCAAATTTCGAGATAATGGTCTCAACACGACACTGTCACGCATTCCGTGCCTCCAGAGATCTGCCTGTCAACGCATAGGTTTTACTCATTTACACAGCATGAAGGCTACCCAATGATCAAATAGTGAGGCGACCACATGCCGTCCCGTCTCCGCAGAGAGCAGTTACAGCGCTATCAAAGACATGCTAGCAAAAATATCACGAGCCTGGGTTGGGCTCGACACCCCCACCCTTTCGGTTAACCGCCGAACGCGCGGACGAATCGCGCCCACAGAGCCAACCTGACAGAGCGGTCAAGAACTGAATGCATTCCTCGGTTGGGAAGGGGTGACCTGGGACATAGATGATAAGGGCAGCTTTTTTCCAGCGGGCGCCAATGGTTTTGGCCAGAGAGTTTGTTTGTTCAAAAATATACTTGATTCAGAAAAATGACAACTATATCCAAACAGTGCAAGCACCCTTCCGCCATTTTGCGTCGTTAATACAGATCTTTTATTTGGTGTATCGTCCGCTACGTTCACAATGTCATTTAGAGCAAACCTACTTACCAACTCATGTGTTCATATTGTCGCGAAAGTCATCAATGAGCGTTGTGGGGTCCTGGGGGGATGTGCGTTCATGAGGTTGTTGTGCGAAGTGGTGTTGGTGTGGGGCGGAGTGGTGAGGTGAGGGGGTGTGGTGGAGGGGGTTGTGTGGGCGGGGGAGGATGTTATGGGGGTGAGGGCTGTATGGGGCGGGGTTTTTGGGGAGGTGTGTTTTGGCCTGTATTTTCGTGGCTGTGGGAGAAGGTGTGTGGTTGGCTTGTTGTGGGCTGGGAGTTGTGGGGTGGCCAGTGGGTGGTTTTCTCCTTGGTTCACTATTGGATCTTGGGGGGGTGGGATGTGGGAGAATATTAAGGTGAGTGTGGGAGGTGGGGGTTGTAAGAGTGAGAGTGTGGGCGTTGGGGGGTTGAATGATAGGAGGGGTTAGGGATGGGAGGAGGAGTTATGGAGGGAGGGTGAGATGTCCTGAGGGTAGGGAAGAAGAGGGGGCGAATAGGTGATGTTGTGAAGGGTCGAAGGAGGGGGCAAGAAGAGCGGAGGAGGATGGAGAGTGGGTAGGCGTGGTGATATGAGTGATACGAAGGGTGAGGTGGGAGAGGGTCAGGTATTGAGGATTATAAGGATAGGCGGTCCGTGTGGATCGTTCAGGAGGATAGTGGGGGGAAGGGGGGTGAAGGCGGTTTTTGGGGGGGGGGGGGGGGGGGATAGAGATATGGGACGTGACGAAGAGTTTTGGACGTTGGGGAGGGATAGATTGTCATGGAAAAGTAGAATTCGAAATCGACGCGGGATGGATTGGAGAGCGGAGAGCAGCAGATGGGGATGTGAGGGGAGGCTGAAGAGAGAGGTGAGGGAGTGCTCCTCATGTTTGTCCTTCTCTCACTGTCCATCCTTCATTTCTTCGAGTGCTCATCTGTGTTTTTTATGCCTGTCTCCTAACTTCGCCATGTTCCCAGTTTTCTACCCCTGGGTTAATATTCCTTGTGCTCACTGCCTTTCGCGTATAACGTGCTCACGGTTCCTCAGGTCCTGATATTGAACGAAATAAAATCGAAACGTGCAAATCGACGGGGATTTAGACCGCCGAAACTCACTTTCCAGTTCTCCAGGAGTCCGGGTAAAATCGAGTCTGCATTTATAAAGACTACTTTCTTCGGACACCGTTTGCGGATTTTCCCCCAACTTTTGGTAAAGTCGCCAGTTGGAATTGATGGGAAATTGAACCTGTGGCTTTAAAACACGTCAAACGAGCGCCCCTCTTCTGCAGAGCTAAACATCTCTCGGACCTCCGTGAGACAACATCGCACATTGAAAATACTTGGAGCAGGCCACGCGGCCACACTAGTTTTCCAGCACCATTCAACCTGAAGTCTGATCTGTTCATCCCAACACAGTCCACTGTTAACCTCTCCCCCCCCAAATCTCCCGGTCGCCTTTTGTGTCGAAACGTCTCGCTGTATCCTTCTTAAAACTTTCGCAGCGTCAGTTCAGCGGATAATATCCAATCCGCTAGTTCCGGGGATAGACACACAAAGCTCGAATACTCGAGCGGCACCATCACCATTTCTGCGGAGAATGCATAGGCCGCCGTTTCGTGGTCGAGACCCTCTTCAAAAATTCCCTTCCTGGGAATGGGGTTTTATTGTACCGAGAATATTTTAATGAAGGGAAACGAGACGAGCCCGCACGTAGAATACACCCATCATTGGATTGAGGCGACAGCATATAAGCGCCGCCCTCTGGAGATATCAGAGTTTGCTGCAGCTGCCAATGGCATGCACGAAAAATTATCCGTTCTTTCGCCATGCGTCCCCTGGGTGAGGCTCGAACCACCAACTTTCCGGTTTACAGCCGAAGCGCTGACCGATTGCTCCACATATACAGACTGGACGAAACGTTGGAATAATGGCCAAACTCCCCGGGCTGGGAAGCGGTGACCAGTGACAGGGTTGGGACACGGTTTTTCATAAACGGCATCAAAGCTTTGGTGGGGCAGAAAGATTTGTTTCTAAAATACTGTTATGCAGACCCACCCTCCCGGTCATATTACAGGATCACACCAATATTCACACCGCTTCCACATCCATTATTTGTTTTATATTCGTTTTAATACAATATTCCTTTAATACCAGACCCCCTTATAACGTTCACTTGGGCAGGAAGTCACTGTCCTCATCAGAGCAGAAACATTCTGGAAAAACCTTAGCTTCCTGTGTACAGATCCGCCCCCCAACCCGAGAAGGGTTCTCATGTGGTCGACACTTCTGCAGAACACTGTGCGGGACAGGCAAGCATTTCGGGAAGAGATGGATGCGTGACTGTTTTGGGGTATAGACCCTTCTTCATACTGATAGTCATGGTGAGAGGAAGCTCGGGATGTTGACGTGTTTGAACCGAATGCAAGGTGTGAAAACAAACAGATACTCAGAGAGTTGGAGCCTCGGGCAGAGATGTTGTAGTACTCGCGCGGTGTGGAGATGAGGCTAAATTCACATTTTTGCTCGGGTGCGCCGCACACATTCCCACCGGTATTTCCAGTGCGCACATGTGAGGGCAGTGGTGGGCCGACACTCTCATAGTGTTCAGTGAATGAGAGGTTAATTATCGCTTCATCACAAATTCTGGGGGCCCGCCAAAAAAGTATTCAGGACCGATCCAACTAGGCCAATAGCCATCTGAGTAACGAGCCATGTTGTTCCATGTTCGCCGCAGATAATCAATCGACTTACCGTCGTGACTCAAACTCTTTTTCTACGGACATCTTATAAACTATTTCCGCGGAATATTACTTGTGACAAACAGTTAGTGAACATCGCGTCACAATTAATGCACAGATCGGTTCAAACGCGCGGACCTGCTACCGCCGTACTCGGCAGGAAGTCGACCCTGCGCTGGGTAACCTTCTTCATACTGAGGGAGTTTTTTTCTAGGTCCAGTCGCCTGAACCATTCGGCCACGCCACTCCTCTGCCCTGCACATGTTTGCGCTTGAAGGTGATAATTCACCAGAATAACGGTCAGTCCGGGGAACTGCGCTGATTCATTGTCCGGCAGTCGACTGATCCTAACCCAAAGCTGGAGACGCCGAGAAACACACAACCTGCCCAGGCAGATTGTTGAGACGCGCTATCAAAACATGGGGAGAAACATAGAGAGATGGGGAACAAAACATACTAAAACGTAATCCCGTGAATGAGGACTTACCTGCCATCCACCAGAAACCCTCTCGACCTGAGCCCTTAATGAGCTGACCACTTTAAATCCGATACCCGTTTAAATCTTCCCCATCCACCAATACATCCATGATTTCAAGTGGTATTTGTCCCGCATCAGACAGCTTTATTAGAATTCTTCGTGAATACCTTCAGCCCCCCCCCCCCCCCCCCCCCCCCCCCCCCACCACCACGCATCAAAGTTTGTTACAACGGGTGGATGTAAACTAAATAGTAGAGGCAGGACACACATTGGAAATGCAAGGATGGTAAAAGAGAGTACAGGAAAAGTTAATAAAGACACCCGAATTAACGGGCGAGCGAAAGCTCACAAAGGATAGGAGAGTATGGCCAGGTGAAGTAGGAATCGATGTAAAGGTGAGGTGACCCTAATGGATCACATTTATTATATATGAATGCGTGAAGTATTATTAGATTATTATTAGAAGTATTAGAAGTATTGCGCTTATGTGAATGGACAATAAAATATATTATTATTTATTATTTTATTATTTTTAGTATTATTATTATAATTATAATAAATAATAAATCATAATATATAATAATAATAATAATAATAATAATAATAATAATTATTATTATATTATTATTATTATTATTACAAGTACATTGGACGAGTTTTTGAGGCTCTGTAGGGATGGTAGATATGACTTTGTGGGGATTACATTGACAACGGCTGCAATCCCCACAATGTCCCGAGGGTGACGAGTTAAAATTGGCATATAACAAAGGTAATGCCACTGCGGTTAGGGACATTTCAATATGCAGGTAGACTGGGAAAAATCAGGTTGGTTCTGGACCCCAGAAAGGGAGTTTGTAGAGTGCGTCCGTGATGGATTCTTAGAGCAAATTGTTACTGGAGCCTACCAGATTGAAGGCAATTCTGGATTAGGTGTTGTCTAATGACTCGATTTAATAAGGGAACTCAAGTACAGGAACCGCGAGATGGTGGTGACCATAATATGATAGTTTAATCTCAAATTTGAGAGAGAAGGTTAATTCAATAAGTGTTTTTTGCAATTTGATTTGGGTGGGGGGGGGGGGTTGGGTTTTTTATACCAAAGGACAAGTTCTAGGAACAGAGGAACGGAAATGATGTGCAATAG
Source organism: Leucoraja erinaceus (assembly GCF_028641065.1). Taxonomy (NCBI): domain Eukaryota; kingdom Metazoa; phylum Chordata; class Chondrichthyes; order Rajiformes; family Rajidae; genus Leucoraja; species Leucoraja erinaceus. Next base: position 111,590 of record NW_026576351.1, read on the forward strand.
GTGAGTAATTGGTAGGCTGATGGGGATGAAGGCTGATAAATTATCAGCCTGCGGCGCATGCCAGGGCGTCAAGGATATGACCTCAATGTACATCATGATCTTGATGTTGGTGTGGTGAATTTGTATTAGTAGTATGCAGATGATACTACGATAGTGTGTTGCGGTAATGAAGTAGCAGTTTCAATCTACAGAGAGATTTCTCCAGTTGGAAGAGTGGGCTGAACGATGGCAATGGAGTTTAAGAAACACTAAAAAAAAAAGCTATTAAGTGTGAGGTGTGCTACATCTTGGCCGGTGCCAAATCAAAATAGGATGGAGCATGGTAAATGGTATGGAATTGAGGAATGCAGTTGACCAGAGGGATCTGGGAATAACTGGTGGTAAACACATTTTTCCCTGAAAGTTGGAAATCCTCATGTAGATTGGGTGGTAAAGACAGCTTTTGGTGTGATGGCCTTTATAAATCAGAGCATTGAGTATAGAAGTTGGGCTGTAATGTTAAAATTGTACAAGGCATTGGTGAGTTAAAGCCAATTCTGGAGTATGGTGTAGCAATTTTGGTCGCCTAATTATAGGAAGGATTTCAACAAAATAGAGAATAGACACAGAGAATTTACTAGGAATGTTGCCTGGGTTTCAGCAAAATAAGTTACAGAGGAACGTTTTGAACAAGTTATGGCTTTAATTCTTTGGAGCGCAGAAGGTTTCCGGGGTGACTTGATCGAGGTTTTTAAACTTCATGCGAGGGCTCTCCCCAGATTCCGTGTAAAAGCGTTTTCCCCACTTAGAAGTAGGGAGAAGATTCGACCACGGGAACATGGCCTTGAGAATTAAAGGACTGATCTTTAGGGGTAACATGCGGAGGAGAGGGGAACTCCTACTCAGAGAGTGGTAGCTGTGTGGGCATGATCTTTCCAGTTAGGTGGTGGAGGCATGTTTTGTTTTTTATCATTTAAAAAATAATTGGATAGTTATATGGCATGTAATGGACGGGAGGTTTATTGTCTGAGTGCAGGTATATATGACTATTGGAGATATGTGTTCGGCACGGACTCGAAGGTCGAGTTGGCCTGTTTCCGTGCTGTAATTGTTATATGGTTATATTATATGGAGGTGGTTTCGGGGGGCGATTGGTGTCATTTGTCAGGGTGGGCAGCTATTTTCCCCCTTTTCAAGAAAGGCAGCAAGCGAGTAAACGTAGTTATAGACCATTAGCCTGACATCGGGGGGGGGGGGGGGGGGGGTGGCGGTAAGATGCAGGAGTCCATATTAAAGAAGTATACGTCGCTTTGGCCAGCACACATTGATTGGTCCCAGTCAGCATCGATTTCTGAGGGGTAATCCCTGCTTGACTATCTTATGGCACTCTGAAGGATTTTTCAGGTACAAGGGCCAAGGACACCAGTGGGTTTACCGTATCTGAAGTCCAGGAAACCTTTGTGTAAGGCACCACAGGAGTTACTGAGGAACTTAGAGCATATGGTATTGAAATTGATAGAGAATTGTTGGCAGACTGAAACAAAGATTAGATAACGATCCCTGTTCGAATTGCAGCGGTGGCGAGTTGAGTGCGGCAACGTTTCAGTGATTGGGCCGCAACTATTTGCAATATATATCACTGATTAAACTGATGGTAGTTAAGGTAACTCGAGCCGAATTTGCAGACGACACAAACCTTTGTGCAGTGGGTGACTTGCGACGGAGGATTGCTAGGCGGACGCCCGGGATGAAATTTTTGGACAGGTTGAGTGGTGTGGTCAGAAATTTTGCCTGGCCGTGCAGTATAATGTAGTAAATGTAATGTTATCCCTTTTTTTGTGTTTGGGGGGGGGGGGGGCCCGCAGAACAAGCCAGGCAGAATTATTGTCACAAAGGTGTCAGAATTAGATATCACCAGCATGGGGTCCAATTAAACTAAAATAAATAGCGCGGCACATTTGGTTAGTAGTGACGCCGATTGGTCCGAGTCCGCATGGATTTTACGAAGATGAAATCATGCTTGACAAATCTTCTGGATTTTTTTGAGGGATGTAACTAGGAAATGTGCAGGGAGGGGGGCCATTGTATTTAAGGTATCTGGACTTTCAAAAATCATTCGATAAGGTCCCACATAGGAGATTAGTGGGCATAATGAGAGCGTATGATATTTGGGTAGGAAAAAAAAAAAAAAAAAAAAAAATCTACCTGGATAGAAAATAGGTTGGAAGACAGGATGCGAAGTGAGGAATTAACTGTCCCTTTCAGCATGGCAGGCAGTGACTATGGGGTACCGCCAGGCTCTTGCTGTGGCTGCATTAGTTTAAATATCATTAATGTTTAATGAAGGATTACACGTAAAATGAGCACATTTGCAGGTGACACCAGTTGGGTTGCAGGTAAATTGTCAGGAGGAATGCTATGAAGATGGCCTGGTGCCTTGGACAGTTTGTGTGAGTGGGCAATGCATGGAACTGGCTTTTATGGTGGATAATGTGAGGTTATCCCTTTGGGATCAAAACAGGAAGCCGATTTTATCTGAATGGTGTCACATTGGGAAAAGGGAAAGACTACGAATCTGGGAACCAGTTCGATCAGTCACTTCAATACACATCAGGTGCAGCAAGGCAGTGAAGAAGCGAATGGCACGTTGTCGTCCTAACCCGAAGGGTTGAATAAGGACCAAACCATTTCCTTCTTCCGTTTTTCATTGCCTAGGAGACCAACACCTGGAGTAATTGTGAATTTGGTATCCAAACTGAGACAAGGAAATTATTGCTCTTGAAGGAGTGCCGCGTCGTTCACGAGTTTAATCCCCGTGATGGCGGGACGTTCATGTTGATAGAATGAGCGGCCCGTTTTGTGACACTCTGGAATTTAGAAGGATGCGAGGGAATCTGATTGAAAACATAACATATTAAGGGGTTGTACCCGCCTAGATGTTGGGGTGGTTCGGAACCAGGGCCATAGTTTTTAAGAATTATGGGTAAACCATTTCGAACGGAGACGAGAAAAACATTTTCACACGAAGGTTGTGCATCTGTGGCAATGCTCTGCCCTCAGAAGGCAGGGAGGCTAATTCTCTGGATGTTTCAGGAGAGAGTTGATAGTGCTCTTAAGATAGCGGAGTCAGGGGATGGCGGGGAGAAGGCATGAACAATTGATTGGGATGCCACGATCACAGTGAATGGCGGTGCTGGTGCACATTGTCCGAATGGCCTACTCCTGCACCTATTGTAGGTCGATTATCTATTAGGAAAAAGGGGTAGTGCAGCGGGACCTTGGGTGACCTTGTACACCCAGTCCACTGAATGGAAACCTGCAGCTACAACATGAAACACATCCTTGCTATTGATGCGTAGGTTCACGAGGTTATCTCCCGGGAATCCGGACTGTCATTTATGGAAAGACTGGGCTTGTATTTCATTGCATTTTAGCAGGACGAGAGGGACATCTTTTGAGAAAACACACAATTAAAAAGGTACACAACATGCTGAGAAACTCAGTGGCGCAGCAGCATCTCCAGCATTTTTGTGTACCTTCGATTTGCCAGCATCTGTCAGTTCCTTCTTGTCTAATTATACAAGGATTGGACAAACTAGATGCAGGTAAACTGTTCCCCAGTTGGGTGAGTTACAGAATCAGGGGCCCATAATCTAAGAATAGAGGGAGGCCATTTAAAACTGTGTTGAAAAACATAATTTTCACCCAGTGAGTTCTGAATTTTGTGGAAGTCTCTGCTACAGAAGGCCGTGGACGGTATAGGGGCAAGCGGAATCATGGATATGTGGAGAAGACAGGCACGGGTTAAATATTGTGGATGATCAGCCATGAGTCCCAATGAATGGCGCTGCTTGCTCGAAGGGCCAAAGGCCTCCTCCTGCACCTTATTGCTGTTTTCTATGTTTCTATGTTTCAGATCGATGCTTTCAACCTGGAACTCCGGGCGGCAGATGGGCGACGGCGTGCGTGGTTCCTCCTCATCTCGCCCACCCAATTCCTAAATCACTCATTTTATACTCACTCTGAATATGTGCAGCAGAAGTAGTGACGGTGATATTACCGCTCCCCCAATGCCTGGACAATGTGGGGGACGGCCGCCTGCTTGGAGCCGCCGCCGCTACATGCGGTGAGGGAGCTCCCGCCGGGCTCTCAGTGACGTAGCTCCTGGATCGTGACCCGGCGCCCGGGCAGTGATGGCGATGGGTGATTCTGCAGACTGGCCGGCCGAACCGCGTTCACTATCCTCCATTCCGACGGGCTTGCTGGATCGCTTTAGACCAACTAAACCACGATTAGTTTAGGCGGGGCATAAGTCCCCGAGCAGTGAAGGCGGGGGTTCTTCCATCAATCGGAGATGCACAGGACTTGGGGGCCTGGTGGCAGATTCTAAAAGAGTGAATCTGCAAGTCGAATCGATAGTAATACATTTTTTTTTTCAAAAACTTGTC